>NW_027514797.1:300000-572500 GCF_048772815.1 Callospermophilus lateralis | reverse complement strand
GGTACATATCTTGGACACAAAACCATGGGCTTATTCTGGAGAGTGGCCAGAATTCAGGAAGAAAACAGGAACTTAGAAAGATAGTAGATGTTGCTCATCCATAAGGCAAGCTACAGTCCATTCATCAATTTGGCTGGATAAATGCTGTGAAGCTTTCTACTAGATAGGACACATCCATTGATGCATTTTTTTTAAGGTCTACAACCCCGGACACAATGTGATACACAGACATAGAAACACTCGCCTTGTCAAACGACTTACTAGAAACAGTCCACTCCAAACTAAACAAACCTACTTTTCTACCTATTCTAAGAACATGACACAAGACCACAAACTCATAACCACAAACAAAAAGGCACCTCCTTCGCCCAGGTAGGTCTGTGACTATCCGGAGTGTCCTCTGACTTGTGGGCCAATAATGTTCCCCCGAAATGGCCTGTCCTGTCTTAGGTCTGGTCTCCTTGGCCAACTTCGTGAAGTTGTCAGGAGCCAGCGGAGCCTCTACTTGCTTTCTCAGGAAAAGCTCTGCTTCAGAGCTTTCTTGCATTTGGCCTTCCTCACATCTGTAGGTACCAAGAAAGACTGACTCTGTCTTTGTAAATCCAAACAAGTGAGACCACTGGGACTGGGACTGGGACTGGCTATGGGTGCCTGGCATCCTGGATCCCAAGTTCAGAGAGTTCCATCACCACTGAAGTGTGATGGAACTGTTTTTAGTTCCTCCTTCAGGAACTGAATGAGGTCACTCTCTTGGCAACCACTTTGTCCAAACGTTGCTTCCAAGGTTCCCATGAGATGGAGGCTGGCCCTAATTCCTGTGACACTTTAACAAGTTTGAATTGTATATCAACCATAATCTCCCAGGAACAGATCTACACACAGGCCTGGGTTGGCTCATGTTCTCTGCTTTAAGAATAGAAGCTGATTCAGACACAACCCTTTATCCTGACCAAGCCGTTTGCCATGGAAGATGCCTTTTGCTCTCTCAGGTCCTTCATAGCTGCCTACATATTCTCCAGGGATCATTTCGCCATGGACATTTGAGGTTATCACCAGGTGGAAGATCCATTACATTCCAGTATTATAAGACCAACTCTTTCCCTGCTTTTCTGTAAAGTAAGATTGAGGGAATACTGTATGGTTAGGGTTAATAACAGGTTCGATTTGGGTTAGGAATCATTTTGCTGGGTGAATAATGGTATTGGGAACCTGCGATATTTATAACAATATAGAGGTGAAATGTATGCATGAAAACAGAAATCTAAGTATGATTTGAAGCCCAGAAGGGCATTGGGCCCTTGCTTGGGATACTTAGCATTGAATTAACTTCTGAACAGATGTCTCAGATAAATCGATATACAATGGCATATGACCTTGTACCTTGGATGATTGAATGTAGAAAAGAACATCCAGTCAAAAAGGGATAGTCAGTAGGATTAGAAAGATAGTAGTTAGGATTAGGAAGAAGAGTGCATGTAGAATTTGCAACAAAAGTTCTTTAGCAATAGGTTTTCGGTTAGAGAATGAATTTAAATGTCAGCACATGTGAAGAGTCAGTCACAATGATGAAATTGGGAAAATATGTAGGAAAGCAGATATAAATAGAGACATTAGGTAATCAGGCAAAGTATATAGTGAGTGATAGGATTAGACATTTTCAACAGGGTTGAGGTTGAATATATTATCCTAGGAAGAAACAAATATGTAGTCACCAATAGGATTTACATTTGAGAGCATTAGGCAACCTGGACATGATATTTTTAGTGATCCATGTTCACTTTCCATTTAGGCTTTGGTACAATCATAAATGTGAACTTTGAATTCTGTGCCCAGAATATTTCTGTGATTAAATATATATATATGTAGATCATTTGACATGAGTATTTCTCCACCATTTTTAGGAGCAATATTGACTGACTACTACTGACTGATAGGTATAGATTCTTTATGTGATTTGGCATCATGAGAAAACCCAAGCACCTCTTCATGGCTTGAAGAACTCATTTGACCCAAAGAGCCACAAGTGATGCTCATTCATTTCCATTTGAAAACAGCTTTCTTCAGGCTTCACAAAGGGGTGACCTGAGGCAAAGAACTTCCTGATATTCTGGGCAACAGAACAATAGGTAAGCAAATGGCCCAAAGCAGGGTTTCTCCACTGAGACTTTCCTGATCACACTCTCCCAGCTCACGTGTAAAGTTAGATTGAGGGAAAAGTCTATGCTTAGCGTTAATAACATATTCGGTTTTGGTTAGGAATCATTCTGAAGGATGAATAATGGTATTGGGAGACTGGGATATTTACAAGAATATATAGGTGAAATACAAGTATGAAAACAGAAATCTAGGTACAATTTGAAGCCCAGAAGGGCATTGGGCCCTTGAGTGGGTTACTTAGCTTTGAGTTATGTCCTGCCCAGATGTCTCAGATAAATCGATATTCAATGGCATAGGACCTTGTACCTTGGATGATTGAATGTTGAAGAGAACATCCAATTAAAAAAAGAAAGTCTGTAGGATTAGGAAGATAGTTGCTAGGTTTAGAAACAAGAGTGAGTATAGGATTTGGACAAAAAATTCTCTAGCAATAGGTTTTCAAGTAGAGAGTGAATGTAAATATCAGCACATGTGAAGAGTCAGTCACAATGAGAACTCGGGAAAATATGTAGGAAAGCAGATGTCAATAGAGACTTTAAGAAATCAGGCAAAGTTTAAAGTGAGGGATAGGATGAGATATTTTCAACAGGCTTGAGATTGAATATATAATCTTAGGAAGAAACAAATATATAGTCAACAATAGGATTTACATTTGAGAGCATTAGGCAACCTGGACATGGATGTTTTTAGTAATGCATGCTCACTTTTCTTTTAGGCTTTGGTACAATCATAAGAGTGACCTTTGTTTTCTGTGTCCAGAATGTTACTGTGATAAAATGTATATGTAGATTAGGTGACATGAGTATTTCTTCCACCATTACTGGGAGCAATATTTTGAAGACGTATAAATTCGTATTGGGGGAACAAAGAGGTGTACCATGTGTCTATGAATATAGAAATAATGCATGAATAGACCATACTGTGAACAAATAATGTAACTGGTTCCAACTTTAAATAATTGATTTAATTAATATCTGAAAATGTAAAGGAAATCTTAAATTGATATACATACATTCATTATAACCAGTCATAAATCTAACGGTAATATTAGGGTTATGGTTTATCAAGAAGAATGTGTGAGTTTTGCTTCAAAAGTGATTATGGAAATCGAAAATAATGTGTTTGAAAAGAAGTCTCATGAAAAGACCAGTCAAAAAATCTGGAGGAATATATGTGTTCTGAAGCAGGAAGTGATTGAAATTGAAACAAATGCCTATAAATTTGTGAACTTGTGGATGAAATATATATCCTATGATGTGCATAAACTGAGAAAATAGTAATGTACCACTGTTGAATAAAAATGAACCGGAAAATACACATCATGTCCCATAGGAAACTACTTGCATTGATATTAAACTGGGTATTACTGTAGAAATATTAGGATTTGTATGCACCATCCACTGAAGTTATCTTTCAGTACTAGGTAACAAATATGTATTTCAGGTTGATGAATATTTCTGAGAATTATCTTGTGAAAAGTTGATCATAAATCCACATACATGAATATGAATGATTTTAAGGAGTGTATAATAAGACTCATATATTTCATATTTTGAAAAATTTGTAGAGTGTGTATTCCAATCAAAATTCATCATGAAATATATATGTCATCCACAGATGCAAAAATATTTATTTCACTGAAAATGGATTTATGTATAATGTTGTTCTACTAGGAAGCTCACCCATATTTTGAATTTTCAGTTCCAACAATGTTTAGGAGGAGTGATCTCTTCTCATAATTTGTATCTGCCAAGTCAGCCACCTCACAAAAATGTACATGTGATAACAGATAGGATACTATATGTGCATATAAAAATACATGTGCTGAATAGGCTACAGAGAAATGAGACAGGAATTTGTTGAGAGCCACAGCTGAAGGGGCCCCAGCAAACTTCCAGCTGCCAGCAAATTTCCAGCTGCCGGCTGATTATTGGCTCACAGCGACCTCAGCATCATCTAGCTGATTGGCTCCTCTGTGGTGATGCTCATTGGGCTGTTTCCCTGCCCTTTCAGACCATGGAGCTGCTCCTTGGGGAACTTTTTTGGCTCCACCCAGCCAATCGGCCTCAAGAGCAGTAGGATTGTGGCAGGTGGAGAGGCTTGTGTGTGTGAGAGAGACTTTACAAGGAAGCCAGTAGTGGCAGTTGGGCTCTGAGGGTTTTTCCTGAGGAGTTGTTTTGTTTGCCGTGTGTGGTTCTAAAAATAAAGTTAGTTTTTTTTTTTTTTTTTTTTTTTTTGACAAGTGGCTCCTGAATCATGCCCAGCCAGACTGCAGCATTTGGTGGCTCACATGGGGAACGACTGAGGGTAAGTGATAAGGTAAACTGCTTGCCCCTGTGGGCAAGGTGAAAGGATGGGTAGCCATTTTAAGATGACTCCTTTGTTTTGCTTCACTTTTGTTTTAAGTTGCCTGTTCCTGGAGATGAGTGGGACGGAAGAAAAACCACTCACATCTGAGAAAAAACTATTTACGTCTGAGGAACAGATAGGTATAAAGGACGGATGCACATGTCAGGAGGATAGAAAGGCTATAATGACTTTTTGTTGTTCCCTTTTTAATTCATTCTGTCTCAGTTTTGTTTGGCGTCATCTTGTTGGGTTGTATTATAATAGAAATACGGGATCAGAAATTAGTAAAAAACAAACTGAAAGAGTGTTAAATAAATTGTTAGAGAAAGGAGGCATCTCAGAAATATCAAGGACAGTCAGGGCATTTGTTGATACAATACAAAAATGTAGCCCATGGCTTTTGAAGGAGGAGTCATTAAATATATCACAATGGAACCATCATGGTGAAGATTTAAAAGGATTAGAAAAGAGCAGCCGAGGGACTTGGCACATTGCCATTGTGGACGTTCATATCTGGTTTGCTTAGTCCAAAGCCTTCAGTTCAGACAAAGATAGAGGAACCAAGTTTAGAGCATAAAAAGCAATCAGGGGCAAAGTTAAAAAAGGAAACTGCTACTAACACCTTTCTGTCACCAGAGGATGTAAATGTCCAACTAACAAGGCCACCTCCATGTGCTGGGAGGCCCCCAACCCCAACAGTTGATAGTTCGGATCCTGAGACAGGATCTCAAGTATTAACATGCCCTGTATTTGAGGTAGAAGGGCAGCGAATTCACCATGCTTTAAATTTCAAAATAGTGAAGCAGCTAAAAGAGGCTGTAACAACATATGGTCCTCAAGCACACTTCATTGTAAGCTTGGTCGAATCCATTAACACCTTGAACATGACGCCAGCAGATTGGGCTAATATGTGTAAAGCTGTGCTAAATGGAGGTCAATACCTATTATGGAAGGTTGCCAATGAGGAATTTTGCAAAGAGATGTCTAGGCGAAATGCAGCAGCTGGTTATCCTCAGAGAAATCTAGATTTGTTGTTAGAAAAGAGACCTTATGAGAATCAGCAACAACAAATTCCATATGATCCTGGCATATATGCACAAATTGCTGTAGAGGCAGTTAGGGCATGGAAGACTTTACAAGGACATGGAGGTTTACAAGGTCAATTATCTAAGGTAATACAAGGAGCTAATGAATCTTACGCTGGATTTGTAGATAGGCTTATTGAAACAGCTACAGAGTTTTTGGAAATACAGAACAAGCAATGCCATTATTAAAACAACTGGCTAATGACCAAGCGAATCATTGCTGCAGAGGTATCATTAGACCATGGAAACATGAAGATTTAAACACATTTATTAAATTTGGTAGAGACATTAATGAACAAGAGCAAGTCGTGGCAGCTGCAATAAAACAGGCTTTAGATGCCAGAGACATTAATGAAAAAGGGCAAATTGTGGCAGCTTTAGTAAAACAGGCTTTAGAAGACAGGCCAAGAACATGCTACAATTGTGAACAAACAGGACTTTTTAAAAGGAATTGCCCCATAGGAGGAGGGTTTAACAAAACTAGGTATCAAAGGACTAGAATACCGGGTATTTGGCCACGATGACGTAGAGGGAGACATTAGGCTAATGAATACCATTCTCAAACCACCATAGAGGGTACTTCATTATCAAAAAACAAACAAGCACCAGGTGTTTATCCACGATATCATGAAGAAAGGCATCCGGCTCCATTGCCAAAAAATGGACAGGGGGGCCCAATGCTCTGGGGCCCGAAACCGCAAATATATGGAGCACTGGAGGAAACCAGCAACCCCATCAGTGTAGTGCCCACGACACATTGTTCATCAGATCCCTCATCAGACAAACCAGAGGGAGCGCAGGGTTGGACATCTGTGCCTCCGCCAGATCAATACTAACTCCAGAGATGGGAGTTCAAATCATTCCCACAGGGGTGAAACGACCTCTTCCCAAAAGAACAGTAGGCTTATTATTGGGATGCAGCTCTTCTACTCTAAAAGGACTTATGATGAGTCCTGGGGTAATTGATCCCGATTATGAAGGTGAAATAAAAATTATAGCCAGTTCTCCAAAGGGTATATCAGTAATTTCTCCAGGAGATAGAATAGCACAATTACTAATAATACCCAGCCCACATGATAAATTTTACAGTTATGCTGTAGAAAGGGGTTCCAAGGGATTAGGCTCCACAGGTGTAGATTGGGCTATGCTTTCTTTAAATTTATATTCTCGCCCCATGCTAAAACTAAATATTCAAGGACATGAATTCAATGGGCTACTGGATACAGGTGCAGACCTTAGCATCATCTGTCGTCAAGAATGGCCAAAACATTGGCCATTACAACAAGCCACTCAAACGCTTCGAGGCCTAGGAGTGGCGACTAATCCCCATAAAAGTGCAACGGTATTAGATTGGAAGGATCCTGAAGGATGTGAAGGAACTATACAGCCATATGTATTGGAACATCTTCCCGTAAATTTATGGGGATGAGATGTCCTAGATCAATTAGGTTTGACATTAACAAATAACATCAATCAAAATTCACCCACTATTATGGCTAGACAAGATTTTAGGAAAGGAAAAAGTTTAGAAAAGCAAGAACAAGGTATAGCAACACCAATACAAAAAGATCAAGGAACAGATAGATATGGGTTGGATTTTCAGAAAGGGCCACTGAGACAATAAATATTACTTGGAAATCAGAAAGACCAGTATGGGTTCCTCAGTGGCCCCTGACTAAAGAAAAGATACAAGTAGCCCATGACCTGGTCAAACAACAATTAGCGGAAGGACATATACAACCTTCTGTGTCTCCCCATAATACTCTCATTTTTGTCCTTAAAAAGAAATCTGGTAAATGGAGATTATTGCAAGATTTAAGAGCCATTAATAATGGGATGGTTATTATGGGACCTGCTCAATCAGAGATTCCTCAATTGTGTGCTTTGCCAAAAACTTGGTATGTTTTCATTGTAGATATTAAAGATCGTTTTATTTTCAATTCCAATTCATCCTGAGGATATTCCAAGTTTTGCATTTACTATACCTGCACTGAATCATGAAGGTCCTGACAAGAGATATGAGTGGAAAGTACTCCCTCAAGGGATGGCTAACAGCCCAAGTATGCGTCAAATTTATGTTAACAAAGTAATCCAGCCACTTAGAAATCAAATTCCTGAAATACAAATTTTTCACTATATGGATGATGTATTATTAGCACACAAAGTTAAAAACCCATTGCTAGAATGGTATGCCACACTTACAAACGTATTAAAAAATTATAACCTAGAGATAGCAATAGGTAAAATACAATTAAATTTTCCAATTAATTATTTAGTAGCTCTATTATCCTCAACCATGGTCAGTCAACCAAAAATTCAAATACGAGTAGATCAACTCAAATCAATTAATGACTTTCAAGAGTTATTAGGAGACTTAAATTGGATAAGGCCTCATCTAGGAATACCAACAGGAGAGTTGGGACCTTTATTTGATATCCTAAAAGGACCATGAGATCCAAATTCACTCAGAATGTTAACGCCTGAAGCAAGAAAAGCAATAAAAATCATTGAAACATATATGGGAAATATGCTTTTGGATAGAGTTGATATAATTTTGCATTTATTATTTATTGTACTAACAACAAAAAAAATATTTCTACAGGAGTATTTTGGGAAGAAGGTCCATTATTATGGATACATTTATCTTATTCTTCTAACACTATTATTACTTGCTATCCTGAGGCTGAGGGAGAATTAATACTCATAGGAATAAAAGCAGCAAAAAAGAGTGTGTGTGGAATTTCACCCAATAAAATTATTACTCCATATACTATGAATCAAATTGATGAATTAGCTAATTAGTTAAATACTTGGGCAATAATCGTGTGTAAATCTAATGTTTCATTTGATAACCACTTACCATCTTATCTTTTATTGTCTTTTTGGTCATCGCATCCTGTAATTTTTCCAAAAATGACAAGAAAACACCTATCATGAATGCTCCAAATATATTCACCGATGGGTTAAATAATGGTACAACAGCAATAGTTACACCTGATCCAACTTTTATATTTTTAGTACCAAAACAATCAGCTCACAAGGTAGAGCTTAGTACAGTATTACAAGCTTTTGTGATTTTTAAAGATTCTGTATTTAATTTATTTTCCGATAGTCAGTATATAGTTAATGCTATAGTATTCCTTGAAGATGCTGGTAGGATTTCCCCTTTCTCTACTGTTTTCTCTTTGCTTTCCACTATACAAAGTCTAATCTGGGACAGAAAAGATCCATTCTTTATAGGACATATCAGGGCACATACAGGATTGCCTAAAGCCCTTAGTTTGGGCAATGATTTAGCAGATAAAACTACAATTGACATACATACATATTTTCTTTACACTAGAAGAAGCAATAAATTTTCTTAAAAAGTTCCATGTCAATGCTTATACTTTACAAAAGCATTTCAAAAAAACTAAGGAACATCTAGACAAATTATAAAACAATGTCAAAATTGTGTGACCTTTTTACCACAAGTTAATCTTGGAGTCAATTCTAGAGGATTGATACCTAACCATATTTGGCAGATGGACGTCACACACTTGCCAGAATTTGGAAAATTAAAATATTTGCATGTTACAGTTCATATTTGTTCTGGATTTTTAATGGGCTCCCTTCATGCTGGAGAAAAAAACTAAAGATGTTATAGCTCATTGCTTACAAAATTTTGCCACTGTGGGCATTCCAAAACAGTTAAAAACAGATAATGCCCCCGGTTACACTTCTAACTCTTTTAAACAATTTTGCTCATCATTTGGCATTACTCATATAACAGGAATCCCATACAATCCACAGGGACAAGGCATAGTTGAAAGAGCACATCAAACAATAAAAATGTACTTATTAAAGCACAAAGACGGAATTGAGAAGGGGTATATATTCCCCAAAGATAAACTTAAATTAACGCTTTTTACTCTAAACTTTTTAAACTTGGATTCATCAGGACTTAGTGCTGTGGAAAGGCATATGTTTCCAAAAAATGTGCATAAGCCCAAGGTCCTTTGGAAGGATATTCTAATAGGACAATGGAAAAGTGTTGACCCAGTAATTGTCTGGAGTCGGGCGTCTGTTTGTGTGTTTCCACAGGAAGAACAGCAGCTGATTTGGATTTTGGAGAGATTAACTAAAGTCCTGACCCAGTGATTGTCTTTAGTCAGGGGTCTGTTTGTGTGTTTCCACAGGAAGAACAGCAGGCAATATGGATTCCAGAGAAATTAACTAAAGTGATTTCTATAGACCAAAAAGAAGATGATTTGGCTCAAATTCATAACAGCTGATATCCAAAACTCCAGTTTGGCTATCCTTACATCTGCGACAGAACCAGGATGCTTTTTTCAATATCTATTTTATTATTGCCCTTTCCCACATCATGAAGTTCTATTTTTTATTTTTCTTTTTGAGCTCATACAGACCTAGGTTAATGTTTTGCTGATCAGTTCTATTTTTTGACTATAGAGTTTTTAGACATTCCAATGGTGATTTCACCTGTAAAAAGTTATAAGGCCTTTACTATTATGTTATGTGTTGTATATATTTTATTATTTGTGCACACTTGTGTTTTGTGTTTTATGTTTGAATGTACATATATCCATATATCATATATGATGTGCGCTCATGAAAAAATGGATCCAAATTTTTTTTTTTATTCACGTGATTTAAATAGTTTAATTTAAATTGGGTAAACAACTGTTGAGGATTGTTTTAATATGTGAACAAAAAAAGGAGTTTAGCAGAACTGTTTGTTGACTTTCACCTTTCCTTTTCATTATATTTAATAATTCTCTTCAAGATAATGTAAATTGTTAAGATAATTGGGTTTTTTAGTGCCTTCTGGAATGGTAAGTAATTTTTTCTTTAGCCATTATTGCCAGAATTCCAATCTTCAACCCAGTGCTGGTGAAGACAAAGATATAACCAATCTACAGCTTCTGCAATAGCCATCACTGAACTGCTTGCAGAACTTGCCTGGAATATATATCACTTTTATGCATTGAGAACTAACATGTATGCATTGTGAACTATCTGTTGGTGCAGCGACTTGTGGTAGTGTTGGGGTAATTTTGCTGATGCTCTCATTGGTGGTACAATTTTTCCAAAAGGAGACATCAATTGGCTTGGTGTATCTTCCCTATTCTCACTTTATAGAGCTCAGGAACCTTACAGAGGAAGGCGAAAGACTTCATCTGCAATGACTGTACTTTCGGCCATTTTGGTTTTGGATGCACACATGGGATCTTTCTTTAGATCCATAAGGGGCTGAGAATTTAATCAACAGCCTCACACAGAGCTAAGAGGCTGATTCAGACACATCCCTTTCCAAAGCAATTAAGCAAAGAGCCACAGGTGATTTCCATTCATTTCCATTTGAAAACTGTTTTCTTCAGGTTTCACAAAGGGGTGGCCTGAGGCAAAGAACTACCTGACATTAAGGGTAACAGAACAATATGTAAGCAAAAGTCCCAAAGCAGGGTTTATCCACTGAGACTTTTCTGGTCACAGTGATCTGAGTTTTCTGAGCTTCTCGCCATTCACTTCAGCTATCCAGAACATAGCCATGTCACAGAGCTTGGAAGTGATTCATATCTTGGACACAAAACCATGAGCCTCTTCTGGAGAGTGGCCAGAATTCAGGAAGAAAACAGCAACTTAGGAAATTAGCAGGTGTTGCCCATCGATAAGGCAAGCCAAAGTCCATACATAAATCGGGCAGGATGAATGCTGGGAAGCTTTCTACCAGACAGGACACATCCATTGAATCATTCTCTTTTCTAATGTCTACAACCACGGACACAGTGCGTTACACAGACATAGAAACAGTCGCCTTGTCAAATGACTTATTAAAAACAGTTCACTACAAACCAAACAAACCACCTTTCCTACATATTCTCAGAATATGAGACAAACCAAAAAACCACACCCACATAACAAAGGCACCTCCTTCCCTCAAATGGGTCTGTGACTATCCGGAGTGTCCTCTGACTGGTGGGCCACACTATGTTCCCCTGAGATGGCCTGTCCTGTATGAGATTAGGTCTCCTTGGTCAACTCTGTGAACTTGTCAGAAGCCAGGGGTGAGCCTCTACCTGCTTGCTCAGAAAAGGCCCCTCTTGAGAGCTTTCCTGTTATTTGGCCATTCCCACATCGGTAGGTATCAAGAAAGATTGACTCTATCCTTGGAAAATCAAAACAAGTGAGACCACTAAGACTGGGACTTGGACTGGCTCTGGGTGCCTGGCTTACTGGATCTAAGTTCAGAGAGTTTGATCACCACGGAAGTGACGTAAGTCACTTCCTTCAGGAATTGAATGAGTTCACTGCCTTGGCAACCACTTTGTCCTAAGAGTTGACTCCAAGGGTCCCATGAGATGGAGGCTGCCCCTGCTTCCTGTGACACTTTCACAAGTTAGAATGGTATATCAACCATAGGCACACAGGAACAGCTCTCCACATAGGCCTGGTTTGGTCCATCTTCTCTACATTAATAAGAGAGAGGCTGATTCATACATATCCCTACATCCTGACCAGGTTGTTTTCCATGGAAGATGACTTTTGCTCTCTCAGGTCTTTCATAGCTGCCTACAACTTATCCAGGTGTCATTTATGTAGGACATTTGAGGTTCTCAACAGGTGGAAGATCGCCTACATTCCTGTATTGAAATACCAACTCCTTCCCTGCTCTTCTGTAAAGTTAGATTGAGGGAAGAGTGTATGATTAGGGTGAATAACAGGTTCGATTTGGGTGAGGAATCATTCTGAGGGTTGAATAACAGTATTGGGAACCTGCGATATTTACAAGAATATATAGGTGAAATATAAGTATGAAAACACAAATCTAGTTAAGATTTAAAGCCGAGAAGGGCATGGGAACTTGATTGGGATACTTAGCGTTGAATTACGTTCTGAACAGATGTCTCAGATAAATTGATATACAATGGCATAGGACCATGTACCTTGAATGATTGAATGTAGAAGAGAACATCAAGTCAAAAAGGAATACTCGGTAGGAACAGGAGATAGTAGTTTTAGGAAGAAGAGTGAGTATAGGATCTGGACCAAAAGTTCTTTAGCAATATGGTTTCAGTTGAGAGTGAATGTAAATGTTAGCACATGTGAAGAGTCAGTCACGATGATGAACTGGGGAAAATATGGAGGAAAGCAGATATTAATAGAGACATTAGGAAATCAGGCAAAGTATAAACTGAGTCATAGGACTAGACATTTTCAACAGGGTTGAGTTTGGATATATAATGTTAGAAAGAAACAAATATGTAGTCACCAATAGGATTGACATTTGAGAGCATTAGGCAACCTGGACATGGGTGCATTTAGTAATCCATGCTCATTTTCCATTTAGGCTTTGGTACAATCATAGGAGTGACCTTTGTTTTATGTGTCCAGAATATTACTGTGATAAAATGTATATGTAGATCAGGTGACATGGGTATTTCTTCCACCATTTCTGGGAGCACTATTTTGAAGAAATATAAATTAGTATTGGGGGTACAAAGGGTATACCCTGTGTCATAGAATATATTGATAATGCATCAATTGACCATCATGTGAATAAATAATATAACTGGTTCCACTTTAAATAATGGATTGAATTGATATCTGAAAATATATAAGAAATCTAATATTGATATACAGTCATTCATTCCAACGAGTTATACATCTAATGGTAATATTAGGGTTATGGGTTATCATGAAAGGTGTGTGGGTTTTGCTTCAAAAGTGATTACGGAAATCGAAAATAATGTGTTTGGAAAGAAGTCTCATGAAAATATCAGTCAAGAAACATGGAGAAATACATGTGTTCTGAAGCAGGAAGTGACTAAAAGTGAAACAAATACCTATCAATTTGCTAACTTGTGGATGAAATATGCATCCTATGATGTGCATAAACTGAAGAAATAGCAATGTACCAGTGTTGAATAAAAATGAACTTCAAAATACACATCATGTCCCCTAGTAATCTACTTGAATTGATGTTAAACAGGGTCAGTTACTGTAGAAATGTTAGGATATGTATGCACCATTCAACGAAGTTAGTTTTCAGTACTAGGAAACAAGTATGTATTTTAGGTGGATGAGTATTTCTGAGAATAATCTTGTGAAAAGTTGATTATAAATCCACATTCATGAATATAAATGAATTTAGGGAGTCTACAATAAGACACATGTTTCATATTTTGAAAAATCTAGACAGAGTGCATATATATATATATGTATATATATATATATATATATATATATACATATATATATATACATATATATATATACACACACACACACAGAGAGAGACATTAAAAATTGCAATATATATGCCAATCGAAATTTATCGTGAAATATTTATCATCATCAGATCCAAAAATATTAATTTCACTGAACATGGATTTTTGTATAAGGTTGTTCAAATAGGAAGCTCACCCATGGGTTGTATTTTCAGTTCCAACAGCGTTTACGAGGAGTGGTCATTTCTCACAATTTGTATCTGCCAATCAGCCTCCTCATGAGACTGTATGTGTGATAACCAGGTAGGATTCTATATGTGCATATAAAAACACATGTTCTGAATAAGCTAGAGAGAATGGGATACAGTAATTTACATATTTGTTAACTTTAAAAACACATGGAAAACTATTTCAATTAAAAATGACTAGATTTATTACTCCTACCCTATATAATGCAAAAGGCAAGTCCAACTATACACCATGCCTCCTATGAAATGCTTGTATTTCTATTTTGTTTGAGTTATTTTTCTCCATCATATTAGGATTAGTAGTCAGAGTCTATTAGGATATGGGTTAATGTCAGGGATTCAGTATTTCAAATAAATGCTGCACACAAATTTTTGCACTCTCATACAGAAAAATGCCTTGACATTACCCTCGCCTGAAGTAAGACACAATTAGAGGAGAAGAGTTAAAAATTCTGTGAATACATATCTGGAATGGAATACGCTCAGGAGTTCACAACCTTGGAGGTGGTAGAGGAGTTTCCAAAAGTAAGGGACAGGGTAAACACTCAACAAACATGGAGCTCTGCTGGCCTAAAGACTTCTTGAGAAACTGCCTCTGAGGTTGCGCACTTGAAATATAAGTATTTGTCAGGAGCTTCCTTTGTAGTGAGACCATCAAAGCTGGGTGTGCATGTATGTGACCTGGAGGACATAGTTTCTTATTTTCCACTGAACATGAGGCAGCAGTGCTGATTTCTCTCTATGTAGGTTAACAGTGTCCACTGGGGGCTAAGTTTCTCTCTGTGTGGACTGTGAAGCCATTTGGTCATCCTCCACTTTTCGTGGTATTTCTTACTGCTGCACTGGGAGTTTGTTATTTGCTTCACGAAATACAAGTAGTTCACCTGGTACAGTGCTGGAGGGAGTTCTGTCACCTGTGGTGGGTAAGGGTCTGCAAGAGAATGCACCAACCATGCTTCTATCCCACATAGCTTTTCCCTTGACCATAGCATCCTGATTCTGAACATTGCCCTGAAACCTCTCCAAATAACAAGATGCCTTTACATATAAGGGTCTGCTGGCTGCACCATGTCAGTCACAAGCCATTTGGAAGACAATGGAAGATCCCCATGGCCCCACCACAGATGTTTTATCACACACCTGCCCTCCACTGCTCTAGGCCCACTACTCAGAAGGCTCCAACTTACTGGCATCTCTGTTCTACACCATTTGCATGAAACCCAGTGAATCAAGGCACTGTCTGTTATACTCATAATCAGAAACCGGACATCCAAACTTTCTCCAGTGGTACCTGGTCCTGGGAATTTCAAAAATTTCATGGTATTTATCTAGCCATTTTTCAAGGATGAAGTTGGAGGCACTGTGGGTTTCAATTCATTCAGGAACCTTTAAATTTTGAGAAAGCTGATTTCAATGAAATCTCTATAGAACTCTCACAGACAAGGCTTCTCAAAGAGTGGCCAAAAGGTCACATGAAACCAGGCCCATTGAAGTCTACAGTGTGAGTTTCATGTGTGTTTTGACTCTCAACTATGGCTGCCAAGTCATTCAGAATAAAATCATGTGATATCCTGGCTGAAATTTCCAATGCTCTGTGGAAAGTCACCCTGGGCCTAGATCTCAGTTTCCAAGGGCAACTCTCATGTGTGGCCTCTTATAATCCCAACACAATTCATGACACCTCTTCTCTGAGTTCAGTTCCAGAACTCAGTGTCTAAGGGGAATCACACCAGAGTTCACACCCAGGTGGACCCAGTCTGTTAGGGTAAAAGAAATTGAAGTTAAAGTGTAAAATAGCGGGTGTTGTAAAGTTTCTAAGCTGCAAAGCCTGAGTTAAAATGTAAAGGACCAGGTATTGTTAAGTTCCCATGCTAAACCTAAAACCTGAAATTCCTGTAGCTGTTAGGACAATTCCTTTCACTGCCCATTAAATATTCCCCCTGACCATCCAGTTGTTTAATAATCTAGGACCCTGTGCAGCTTGGCACCTAAGCATATCAGGGCCCAAACCAATCAGTTTGAATGTACCCCCCTCCTTAGGATCGACCTATCACCCCCGCCCAACCTGATTCCACCAATGAATGTGCTAATCAAGTTTGAGAGTTGTTGTTCGATTTTCCGGCTGATCAAGATGATTTCCTCTGATATATATAAAGCCTCTGCCTACCCAAAAAGTGTACTGAAGCACTGCTTAACCTCTTCTCGGGGATCTGGGCCACTGTTGCTTGTTGAGTGAGCATAGAGCCCCAGCGAACTGAATTGGATCCTCAATAAATCCCCATTGCTGTTGCATGAGCCAGTCTCTTGGTAGTCTCTTCCTCCGACGTCTGCTGGAATCTTACAAGTCATCTCTTCCAACTGCCACACAAATGACCACAATTAAAACCAAAACACTCCCACATGGCCCTCATATTCTTCCATATAGACACTCATCATATCCTCTGGCTAAAGGTTTCCATGAGGGGCGCAGCCCAAGACAGTGTCCAAAATAAGCTCCCTTGCCTCTGGTTTGCCTAAAGTCAGGGTGGCCTGGACAACCTTCCTGTGAACCAGGAGTGGTCAAATAGGCCTGCCATTAATACTACTTCGGTTCACCAATTTGAGGCCTACTGACTGTGGGGTTTAGATTCTTTATGTGAATTGGAGTAATCAGAAAACCCAAGCACCTATGGGCTAGCCTCTGCAGGGCTTTTAAGAACTCAATTGACCCAAAGGATCCCTATTCTCACTTGATGGAGGTCAGGAACCTTACAAAGGAAGGTGAGAGACTTTATCCGTAATGACTGCTCTTTTGGCCAGTTTGGTTTGAATGCATACATGGGATCATTCTTTAGATCCATCAGGTGCTGATAATCTAAGCCACAGACTCACAAAGGGCCAAAAGGCTGAATCAGACACATCTCCTTCCAAAGAAATTAAGAAAAGAGCCACAGGGGATGTCCATTCATTTCCATTTGAAAACTGTTTTCTTCAGGTTTCAAAAAGAGATGGCCTGAGGCAAAGACCTTGCTGACATTCAGGTCAACAGAACCATAGGTAAGCAAAAGGCCCAAAGCAGGGTTTCTCCAATGAGACTTAAATGGTCACTCTGATATCTGAGTATTCTGAGATGCTCTCCATTCCCTTCAGCTATCCAGTACATGGCCATGTCACAGAGCTTGGAGGTGGTACATATCTTGGAGAGAAAACCATGAGCCTATTATGGATATTGGCCAGAATTCAGGAAGAAAACAGGAACTTAGAAAGATAGCAGGTGTTGCCCATCGATAAGGAAAGCCTCAGACCATTAATAAATTTGGCAGGATACATGCTGGGATGCGTTCTACTAGACAACACAAATCCATTGATCCATTCTCTTTTCAACTGTCTACAACCACGGACACAGTGGGATTCAGAGACATAGAAACACTCGCCTTGTCAAATGACTTACTAGAAACAGTTCACTCAAAACCAAACAAACCGCCGCTACTACCTATTCTCAGAACATGAGACAAAACCACAAACACACGCACACATACAAAGGCACCTCCTTCCCCCAAGTAGGACTGTGACTATCCAGAGTGTCCTATGACTGGTGGGTCATACTATGTTCCACTGAAATGGCCTGTCCTTTCTCAGATCTGGTCTCCTTGTCCAACTCTGTGAAGTTGTCAGGAGCCAGTGGTGAGCCACTACCTGCTTTCTCAGAAAAGGCCCCTCTTCAGAGCTTTCCTGGCATTTGGCCATCCACACATCAGTAGTTACCAAGAAACTCTGACTCTCTCCTTGGTAAATCAAAAAAATTGAGACCCCTGGGACTGGGACTGTGACTGGCTCTGAGTGCCTGGCTTCCTGGATACCAAGTTCAGACAGTTCCATCACCAAAGAAGTGTGATGAGGTCACTTCCTTCAGGAACTGAATGAGGTCACTATCTTGGCAACCTCTTTGCCTTCACAGTTGCTTCCAAAGGTCCCATGATATGGAGGCTGCCCCTACTTCCTGTGATACTTTCACAGGTTAGAATGGTATATCAACCATAGGCACCTAGGGACAGCTCTCCACAAAGGCCTGTTTTGGTCCATCTTATCTATATGAAAAAAAGAGAGGCTGATTCATACACAACCCTTTATCCTGACCAGGTTATTCACCATGGAAGATGTCTTTTGCTCTCTCAGGTCCTTCATAGCTGCCTACATCTTCTCCATGGATCATTTCTGCATGGGCCTTTTAGGTTCTCAGCAGGTGGAGAATCCCCTACATGCCTGTATTTTGAGACCAACTCTGTCCCTGCTCTTCTGAAAAGTTAGATTGAGGGATCAGTGTATGGTTAAGGTTAATAACATGTTTGATTTGGGTTAGGAATCATTCTGCTCAATTAATAATGGTATTGGGAACCTGTGACATTTTTAAGAATATATAGGTGAAATATAAGTATGAAAACAGAAATCTAGGTAAGATTTGAAGCCCAGAAGGGCATTGGGCCTTTGATTGGGACACTTAGCATTGAATTATGTTATGCACAGATGTCTCAGATAAATCGATATACAATGAAATAGGACCTTGTACCTTGGATGATTGAATGTAGAAGAGAACATCCAATCAAACAGGGATAGTCTGTAGGATCAGGAAGATAGTCGGTAGGTGTTGAAATGAGGGCGAGTATAGACTTTGGACCAAAAGTTCTTTAACAATAGGGTTTCGGTTAGAGAGTGAATGTCAATATCAGCACAGGTGTAGGGTCACTCACAATAATCAACTGGGGAAAATATGTAGCAAAGCAGATATCAATAGAGACATTAGGAAATCAGGTATAGTACAAAGTGAGTGATAATATTAGACATTTTCAACAGGGTTGAACTTGACTGTATAATCTTAGGGAAAAATAAGTATGGAGTCACAAATAGATTGACATTTGAGAGCATTAGGCAATTTAGACATAGATGTTTTAGTAATCCATGGTCAATTTCCATTTAGGCTTTGGTACAATCATAAAGGTGAACTTTGCATTTTGTGTCCAGATTATTACAGTGATAAAATGTATATGTAGATCAGGTGGAGTATTTCTTCCACTGTTTCTGGGAGCAATATTTTGAAGATGCATAAATTAGTATTGGGGGTACAAATGGGTGTACCATGTGTTTATGAATATTGAGATAATGCATGAAGAGACCATACTGAGAATTAAAAATATAACTGGTTCCAACTTTAAATAATGGAATGAATTGATATCTGAAAATATACATGAAATCTTATATTGATACACATACATTCATTACAACCATTTATACATCTAATGGAAATATTAGGGTTATGGATAATCATGAAAATTGTGTATATTTTGCTTCAAAAATCATTATGAAAATCAAAAATAATGTGTTTGGAAAGAAGTTTCATGATAAGACCAGTCAAGTAACCTGCAGGAATACGTGTGTTCTGAAGCAGGAAGTGATTGAAAGTGAAACAAATACCTGTAAATTTGATAACTTTTGGATTAAATATATATCCTATGATCTGCAAAAAAAGAAGAAATAGTAATTTACCACTGTTGAATAGAAATAAACGTCAAAATACATAACATGTCCCATAGGAATCAACTTGCTTTGATATTAAACTGGGTCAGTTACTATAAAAATATTAGGATTTGTGTGCACCGTTCACTGAAGTTAGCTTTCAGTACTAGGTAACAAATATGAATTTCAGGTGGATGAATATTTCTGGAATAATCTTCTGAAAAGTTGATTATAAATCCAAGTACATGAACATGAATAAATTTATGGAGTGTATAAAAGACACATATATTTCATGTTTTGAAGAACCTGGAGAATATATATATATATATATATATATATATATATATATATATATATATATATACAAAAAACACACACAGAGACATTAAAAACTGGCAATATATATGCCAATAGAAATTCATCATGAAATATATATCATCCATTGAAGCAAAAATATTTATTTTACTAAACATGGATTTAAGTAAATTGTTGTTCAACTAGGAAGCTCACCCATAGGTTGAATTTTCAGTTCCAACAGTGTTTAGGAGGAGTGATCTCTTCTCACAATTTGTATCTGCCATGTCATCCACCTCACAAAAATATAAGTGTGATACCAGGTAGGATTCAATATGTGCATTAAAAATACATGTTCTGAATAGGCTTCAGAGAAAGGGAAACAAGAATTCACATATTTGTTAACTTTTAAAACACATGGAGAACTTTTTCATTTAAAAATTGACTAGATTTGTAACACCTACCCTTTATCATGCAAAAGGCAAGTCCAACTATACAACAGGCCTCCTCTGAACTGGTTGTATTTCTATTTTGTTTGGGTTATTTTTCTCCATCATATTAGGATTAGTAGTGAGAGTCTAGTAGGGTATGGGTAAGTGTCAGGGATTCAGAATTTCGAATGGAAAATAGGAAAATTAATCTCATGTGTATTCAAATATGTGCTACACAAAAATCTCCCCACTCTGATCCAGAACAATGCCTTGACATTTCCTTCACCACAAGTAAGACACAATTAGAGGAGAAGAGTTAGAAAATTTGTGAATACATATCCGGAATGGAAAATGCTCAGGAGTTCACAAACTTGGAGTTGGGACAGGAGTATCCAAAAGTAAGGGATAGGGTAAACACTCCACAAACATGAAGTTCTTTTGACCTAAAGACTTCTTGACAAACTGCCTCTGAGTTTGGGCACTTAAACTATATGTTGTTGTCAGGAGATTTAGCTTCCTTTGTAGTGAGACCATCAATCTGGAATGGCATCTATGTGACCTGGAGGACATGGTTTCTTGTTTTCCAATGAACATTAGGCAGCAGTGATGAATTCTATCTTTGTCGGCAAACTTTGGCCACCTGGGTCTAAGTGTCTGCCCGCGTGGACTGTGAAGTCATTTGGTCATCCTCCACTTTTCGTGGTGTTTCTGGCTGCTGCACTCGTAGTTTGGTGTTGCTTCAAAAAATACAAGGAGTTCATCAGGGACACAGTGCTGGAGGGAGTTCTGTCAGGTGTGGTGGGTCAGGGTTTACAGGAGAATGCACCAACCAGGCTTCTATCCCACATAGCTTGCCCCCTTGACAAGAGCAACCTGATTCTGAACATTGCCCTGAAACCCCTCTATATAATAAGATGCCTTTACATATAAGGGTCTGCTGGCAGCAGCATGTCAGTCACAAGCCATTTGGAAGTCAAAGACATATTCACATGGCCCCACCACAGATGTTTATCACACACCTTCACACCACAGCTCTAGGCCCACTACTCAGCAGGCTCCAACTTACAGGCATCTCTGTTCCACTCCATTTTCATGAAACCCAGTCAATCAAGGCATTGTCTGGTACACTCATGATCAGGAACCAGATATCCAAAGGTTCTCCAGTGCCACCTGGTCATGGGAATTTCAAAACTTGCATGGTATTTATCTAGCCATTCTTCAAAAATGAATTTGAGACACTCTGGGTTTCAATTAATTCAGGAACCATTAAATGGTGAGGAAGCTCATTTCAATGAAAGCTCTAGAGAACTCTCATAGGCAAGGCTACAGAAACAGAGGCCAAATGGTAACATAAGCAAGGCCCATTGAGGTCTACAATGTTAGGTTCATGTGTGTTTTGACTCTCAACGATGGCTGCCAAGTCTTTCAGAATAAAATCATGTGATATCCTTGCAAAGATTCCCAGTTTTCTGTGCAAAGCCACCCTGGGCCTAGATCACAGATACCAAGAGCGAATCTCATGCGTGGCCTCCTAAAATCTCAAAACAATTCATGGCAATACTTCACTGAGGTCAGTTCCAGAAAGCAGTCTCTAAGTGGAATCACACAAGAGTTCAAGCCCAGGTGAACACAGTTATCTCTTCCAACTGACACACAAATGACCACAATTAAAACCAAAACACTTCGACATGGCCCTCATTTTCTTCCATATAGACACTCATCATAACCTCTGGCTGGAGGTTTTCATGAGGAGCGCAGTCCAAGACAGTGTCCAAAATAAGCTCCCTTGCCACTCATTTGCTAAAGTCAGGGTGGCCTGGACATACTTTCTGTGAACCAGGCGTGATGAAATAGGCATGCTGTGAAGACTACACCGCTTCTCTACTTTGAGGCCAACTGACTCAGAGGTTAAGATTCTTTATGTGAATTGGAGTCATGAGAAAACCCAAGCACCTCTGCAGGGCTTTGGAGAACTCCTCTGACCCAAAGGATCCCTATTGATGGAAGTCAGGAACCTCACAGAGGAAGGTAAGACGTCATCCACAAGGACTGCTCTTTTGGCCATTTTGGTTTTGGATGCACACATGGGACCTTTCTTTAGATCCATCAGGTGCTGAGAATCTAAGCCACAGCCTCACACAGGGCCAAGAGGCTAAATCACACACATCCCTTTCCAAAGCAATAAAGCCAAGGGCCACAGGTGATACCCATTCATTTCCATTTGAAAACTGTTTTCCTCAGGCTTCACAAAGGGGTGGCCTGAGGCAAAGAACTTCTTGAAATTAAGGGCAACAGAACATTATGTAAGCAAAAGGCCCAAAGCAGGGTTTCTCCACTGATACTTTACTGGTCACACTGATATCTGAGTTTTCTGAGATGCTCGCCATTCCCTGCAGATATCCAGTACATGGCCATGTCACAGAGCTTGGAGGTGGTACATATCTTGGACAAAAAATCATGAGCCAATTCTGGAGATTGGAAAGAATTCAGGAAGAAAATTGGTAATTAGGAAGATAGTAGGTGTTGCCCATCCTTAAGGAAAGCCGCAACCCATTCATAAATTGGGCAGGTTGAATGCTGGGAAGCTTTCTACTAGACAGGACAAATACATTGATGCATTCTCGTTTCTAATGTATACAACCACGGACACAGTGGAATACACAGACATAGAAACACTCGCCTTGTCAAACGACTTACTAGAAACAGTACACTCCAAAAAAAAAAAAAAAAAAACTAACCGCCTTTCCTACCTATTCTCAGAAGATGAGACAAAATCATAAACCCACAACCACACCCACAAAGTCACCTCCTTCCCCCAAGTAGGTCTGTGACTCTACGGAGTGTCCTCTGACTGGTGGGCCATACAATGTTCCCCTGAAATGTCCTGTCCTGTCTCAGATCTGGTCTACTTGGCCAACTCTTTTAAGTTGTCAAAAGGGAATTTTGAGCCACTACCTGCTTTCTCAGGAAAGGCCCCTCTTCAGAGCTCTCCTTGCTTTTGGCATCATAATATCAGTAGGAACAAAGAAAGACTGACTCTGTCTTTGGTAAATCCAAGCAAGTGAGCCCACTGGGACTGGGACTGGGACTGGCTCTGTGTGCCTGGCCTCCAGGATCCCAAGTTCAGAGAGATCCATCACGAAGGAAGTGAGGTGAGGTCACTTCCTTCAGGAACTGAATGAATTCACTGTCTTGTAAACCATTTTGTCCTAATAGTTGCTTCCAAGGGTCCCATTAGATGGAGGGTTCCCCTACTTCCTCTGAAATGTTCACAAGTTAGAATGGTATGTCAACCTTAGGAACCCGGGAATAGCTATCCACACAGGCCTGGTTTGGTCCTTCTCCTCTACATTAAGAAGAGAGAGGCTGATTCAGACACATCCCTTCATTCTGACCAGGGTGTTTGACATGGAAGATGACTTTTGCTCTCTCAGGTCCTTCATAGATGACCATATCTTCCCCAGGGTTCATTTCTACATGGATCTTTGAAGTTCTCAGCAGGTGGAAGATCCCCTACATTCCTGTATTGTAAGACCAACTCTGTCCCTGCTTTTCATTAAATTTAGATTGAGGGAACAGTGTATTCTTAGGGTTAATAAAATGTTTGAATTGGGTTAGGAATCATTCTGCGGGATGAATAATGGTATTGGGAACCTGCGATATTTATAAAAATATAGAGGTTAAATATATGAATAAAAACAGAAATCTAGGTAATTTTGAAGCCTAGAGGGCATTGGGCCCTTGATTGGGATACTTAACTTTGATTTACATTGTGCACAGATGTCTCAGAAAAATAGATATATAATGGCATAGAACCTTGTACCTTGGATGATTGAATGTCGAAGAGGACATCCAGTCAAAAACGGGTAGTCGGTAGGATTAGGTAGATAGTAGGTTTAGGAAGAAGTGTCAATATAGGATTTGGAATATATGTTCTATCGCAATAGTGTTTTGGTTAGAGAGTGAAAGTAAACATAACTTCATGTGAAGGGTCAGTCACAATGATGAACTGGGGAAAATATGTAGGAAACCACATATCAATAGAGACATAATGAAATCAGGCAAAGTATAAAGTGAGTGATATGATTAGGCATTTTAAACAGGGTAGAGTTTGAATATATAATCTTTGGAAGAAACAAATATGTAGTCACCAACAGGATTGATAATTGAGAGGATTAGGCAACATGGACAGGACTGTTTTTAGTAATCCATGTTCACTTTCCATTCAGACTCCGGTACAATCATAAGTGTGACATTTACTTTTTGTGTCCCGAATATTACTGTGATAAAATGTGTATGTAGATCTGGTGACATGAGTATTTCTTACACCATTTCTGGCAGTAATATTTAGAAGACATATACATAAGTATTGGTTGTACAAAGAGGTGTGCCCTGTGTCTATGAATATAGAGATAATGCATGAATTGACCACACTGTGAATAAATAATATAGCTGATTCCACTTTAAATAATGGATGGAATTGATATCTGAAAATATTTAAGATATCTTATATTGATATAAAATCATTCATTCCAACCAGTTATACATCTATTGTTAATATTAGTGTTATTGTTTATCATGAACGGTGTCTGAGTTTCGCTTCAAAAATGATTATGAAAATTGAAAATAATGTGTTTTGTAAAGAAGTCTCATGAAAAGACCAGTCAAGAAACATGGATGAATACATGTGTTCTGAAGAAGGAATTGATTGAAAGTGAAACAAATGCGTATAAATTTGCGAAACTGTGGATGAAAAATATATCCTATGATGTGCATAAACTGAAGAAATCATAATGTACCAGTGTTGAATAAAAATGAACGTCAAAACACACAGCATGTCCCATTGGAATCTACTCGCATTGATGTTAAACTGGGTCAGTTACTGTAGAAATATTAGGATTTGTATGCAACATTCACTGAAGTTAGTTTTCACTAGTAGGAAAAAATATGTATTTCAGGTGGATGAATATTTCTGAGAAAAATCATGTGAAAATTTGATTATAAATCCACATACATGAATATGAATGAATTTACGAAGTGTGTAATAAGACAAATATATTTCATATTTTGAAAAATCTGGAGACTGTATATATATATATATATATATATATATATATATATATATATATATATATATATATACACACACACAGACATTAAAAAGTAGCAATATATATGCCAATCAAAATTCACCATGAAATATAAATCATCCACAGATGCAAAAATATTCATTTTACTGAACATGGATTTATGTATAATGTTGTTCATCTAGGAAGCTCACCCATAGGTTTAATTTTCTGTTCCAACAGTGTTTAGGAGCTGTGATGTCTTCTCGCAATTTGTATCTGCCAAGTAAGCCACCTCATAAGATTGTACGAGTGGTACCAGGTAGGATTCTGTATGTGCATATAAAAATACATGTGCTGAATATGCTACGGAGAAAGGGAGACACGAATTCATACATTTGTTTACTTTAAAAACACATGTAGAACTCTTTCAATAAAAAAATTAACTAGTTTATACCTTCTACCCAATATAATGCAAAAGACAATTCCAACTACACACCATGCCTTCTCTGAACTGCTTGTATTTCTATTCCATTTGGGTTATTTTACTCCACCATATTAGGATTAGTAGTCAGAGTCTAATAGGGTATATGTTAGTGTCAGGGATTCAGTATTCTGAATGGAAAATTGGAAAATGAATCCAATGTGTATGCAAATATGTGCTACACAAAATTTTTCCCACTATCATCCAGAACAGTGCCTTGACAATACTTTCACCCCAAGTAAGACACAATTAGGGAAAAAGAGTTAGGAATTCTGAGAATACAAATCTGGAATGGAATATGATCAGGAGTTCACAAACTTGGAGGTGGTAGAGGAGTTTCCAAAAGTAAGGGACAGGGTCAAAACTCTCCATATAACAAGATGCCTTTACAAATAAGGGTCTGCTGGCTGCATCCTGTCAGTGACAAGGCATTTGGAAGCCAATGGCAGATCGAAATGGCCCCAGCGCATATTTTGTGTCACACACCTGCCCAACATTGCTCTAGGCCCACTGCTCAGCAGGCTCCAACTTACTGGCATATCTGATCTACACCATTTTCATGAAACCCAGTCAATCAAGGCACAGTCTGGTATACTCATGATCAGCAACAGGACATCCAAAGTTTCTCCAGTGCCACCTGGTCATGGGAATTTCAAAAATTTCATGGTATTTATCTAGCCATTTTACAAGGATGAAGTTGGAGGCACTATGGGTTTCAATTAATTCAGGAACCATTAAATGGTGAGGAAGCTCATTTCAATGAATGCTCTGAAGAACTCTCACAGGCAAGTCTTCCCAAAGAGTGGCCAAAAGGTCACATGAAGCCAGACCCATTGAGGTCTACAATGTGAGTTCCATGTGTGTTTTGACTCTCAACTATGGCTGCCAAGTCTTTAAAAATAAAATCATGTTATATCCTGGCTGAGATTCCCAGTGCTCTGTGGAAATCCACACTGGCCTTAGATCTCAGTTTCCAAGGGTCACTCTCATGCGTGGCCTAATAAAATCCCGACAAAATTCATGGCAATACTGCTCTGAGGTCAGTTCCAGAACTCAGTCTCTAATGGGAGTCACACCAGAGTTCAAGCCCAGGTGGACCCAGTCATCTCTTCCAACCACGATACAAATGTCCACAATTAAAACCAAAACACTCCCACATGGCCCTCATCTTCTTCCATATAGACACTAATCATTACCTCTGGTAGCAGGTTTCCATGAGGGGCGCAGCCCACAACAGTGTCCAAAATAAGCTCCCTTTTTCCCTCATTTTCCTAAAGTCTGTGTGGCCTAGACACCCTTCCTGTTAACCAAGAGTGATCAAATAGGCATGCCGTTAATGCTGCTTTGCTTCTCCAATTTGAGGCCTAATTACTGTGCGGTTTAGATTCTTTATGTGAATTGGAATCATGAGAAAACCCATGCACCTATAGGCTAGCCTCTACAGGGCTTTAAATATCTCATTTGACCCAAAGTATCACTATTCTCACTTAATGGAGGTCAGGAACTTTACATAGGAAGGCGAGAGACTTCATCTACAATATCTGCTCTTTTAGCCATTTTTGTATTGGATGCACACATGAGATATTTCTTTGGATCCATCTAGTGCTGAGAATCTAAGCCACAGCCTCACACAGTGCCAAGAGGCGGATTCAGACACATCCCTTTCCAAAGCAATTAAGCACAGAGCCACAGGTGATACCCATTCATTTCAATTTGAGAACTCTTTTCTTCAGGCTTCACAAAGGGGAGGCCTGAGGCAGAGACCTTCCTGACATTCAGGGCAATAAAACAATAGGTAAGCAAAAGGCACAAAGCAGGCTTTCTCCACTGAGACTTTACTGGTCATACTGATATCTGAGTTTTCTAAGAAGCTCGTCATTCCCTTCAGGTATCCAGTACATGTCCATGTCACAGAGCTTGGAGGTGGTACATATCTTGGACACAAAAGCATGAGCCTATTCTTTAGAGAGGCCAGAATTCAGGAAGAAAACAGGAACTTTGGAGGATAGCAGATGTTGCCCATCCATAAGTCAAGCAGCAGTCCATTCATAAATTGGGCAGTATGAAGGCTGGCAAGCTTTCTACTAGACAGGACACATCCATTGATGCATTCTCTCTTCTTATGTCTACAACCACGAACACCGTTTTATATACAGACATAAAAACACTCGCCTTGTCAAAGTACTTACCAGAAAGAGTTCACTCAATCCAAACAAACCGCCTTTGATACCTATTCTCAGAACAAGTGAAAACCACAAACCTACACCTACACCCATAAAGGCACCTCCTTTCCCTAAGTAATTCTGAGACTATTTGGAGTGTCCTCTGACTAGTGGGCCACAGTATGTTCCCTTTAAATGGCATGTTCTCTCTCAGATCTGTCCTCCTTAGCCAACTCTGTAAAGTTGTCAGGAGCCAGCATTGAGCAACTACCTTTTTCTCAGGAAAGGCCCCTCTTCAGAGCTCTCTTGGCATTTTGCCATCCTCACATCAGTAGGTACCAAGAAAGACTGACTCTGTCTTTGGTAAATCCAAACAAGTGAGACCACTGGGACTGGGAATGGGACTGGCTCTGTGTGCCTGGCTTCCTGGATCCCAAGTTCAGATAGTTCCATCAACAAGGAAGTGAGGTGAGGTCAATTCCTTCAGGAACTGAATGAGGACACTGCCTTGGCAACCACTTTGTCCTAACATTTGCTTCCAAGGGTCCCATGAGATGCAGGCTGTCCCTACTACCTGTGACAGTTTCACAAGTTAGAATGGTATATCAACCATAGGCACCCGGGAACAACTCTCCAAGCAGGCCTGGTTTGGTCCATCTTCTCTACATTAATATTTGAGAGCCTGATTCAGACACAACCCTTCATACTGACCAGGTTGTTTTCCATGGAAGATGACTTTTGCTCTCTCAGGTCCTTCATAGCTGCCTACATCTTCTCCAGTGATCATATCTGCATGGATCTTTGAGGTTCTCAGCAGATGAACAATCCCCTACATTCCTGTATTGTAATACCAACTCTGTGCCTGCTCTTCTGTAAAGTTAGATTGAGGGAAGAGTGTATGGTTATGTTTAATAACATGTTTGATATGGGTTAGGAATTATTCTGCTGGATGAATAATGGTATTGGGAACCTGAGATATTTATAAGAATATAGAGTTGGAATATTGTAATGGTCGGGCAGGCATAGGAGGAAGAGACCACCAAGAGACTGTCTCATGCAACAACAAAGGGTTTATTGAGGGTCCAGCATGCTGGGGCTCAGAGCTCACTTGAATAGAGCAGAGAGTCCTGAGAACAGCTTAAACAGAGCTTATATACTTTCCTTGGAGAGGGCAGGGAGGGAAATTTACTGATGCGTCAGGGAGAGTGGGCAGTTTGCTTTCAACGGGATGATGGAGTACATTCTGCAGTTTGGCAGTTGGGGACAGCACATTCTGGGAACAAGATTAGCAAACAGTTCTCAAGATTTCAATAGTGTTTTATTAAGCATACAGAAAAATAGGAAGTGACAAGTACCTATTTTATTAACTTTTTATTCCCCAATTCTTCTTCTGGTTACTTTTAATCATGAAAGTGATCATTGAAGGGTGTCACATTTTATGTCTCCTAGTGGGGTATATTGTTGTCTGATTACCATAAGTTTAAATTGTCCAATTTGAGCTTCGAGAAAGGAAACTACATGGTTGAGCCAACAGGGTCCTACAGTTAGCAATAATATGAGGATTATTAATGGACAGGCCTGGGCTGATGAAAGCATAGTTAACCAGAGGGACTGTGTGAACCAAGACTCAAACCACCCTTTTTGGGCCTCTCTCTCTCGTTGACACTCTTAAAGGCATTTTCTTAATATACTCATAGGTTCTTATACAACTCCAGTATGGTCGGCATAAAAACAACCTTCTTCCCTCAATGCAGCACAAAGTCCCCCTTCTCTCATGAAGAGAAGGTTTAACACTCGCCTGTTCTGTAAAACAACTTCAGAGAGAGAGGTTAAACATTCCTGTAAAGCTGTGATGGAGGTTTTATTATCTTTAATTTTTGGTCTATTGCTGCTTCTAATTGGGTCATTTGTTGTGTCCCATGGACTAGGGTTCCTGTGCTCACTCCTGCAGCAACTCCTATTCCTAATAGGATGGCTAAAGTGAGAGATACAGGTTCCCGGTGGAAACAGGTTGTATGCCCTCCGATTTGATCTTTAAATGAACATGCATCATCCTAGAACACTCTGGGAAACATCTGCACCATTACATAATTAATCACATCTGTTGACCATTTCATGAAAACATAAACAATGTTTAAGTATATAGAATAATACTGTTGTAGGTACGGAAAAGGAAAGGAATCTAAGATATCACCGAAGACAGGGAAACAGCCCTATTTGGTTGCAAACGGATTTAGAGGGTATTGCTTCTGTTGTAATCAATTAATCTTCTGAACCCCAAGTTTAGGTAGTTTCAGAATTTGTACCCAACATGTAAGGGAAGGGGCTCAGAAGTTCACAGTCTGCAGAAGTTCACAAAAAGCAGTTTTTGTTTCTGTTATTTTTTCCTCTGTTCTCGGCAAGTTAACTTTTCAAGGACACTTGGGACAGGGAGAGCTTTTTTTTTCTCTTTTTTTTCTCCCTGCCAGCTGTTACCATGGAGCCTAGTTGGTAACTTCTTTACTTAGAATTGTAGCCATCTCTGTGAATCCCCAGCTCAAGGCCAGAGGCCTTGTTCACTTATTTTGTGAAAAACTCGTAAGGGGGTGTCTAGCTTAGGAGTGCTGATTTTTCCAGCCACTGGCCAAGTAGAACAGGGCGACATGAAAACACGGAGTTTATCTACATTGAATTCTTTTATAGGGACTCTTTTGCTGAAAGTCCTAAAGTCAGCAATGGTGAAGACTTCTGGAGAAGGTCATATAAGACTTTTCTGTGGGCCTGGTGAAGAGGGGCAAGACGTGGAAAGCAAGGTTGAGAGCAGCTCCGTTTATCTGAGAATTAGGAAGGAGAGATGTAAAAGAATATTGGGAAAGGGGTTTGTGATTTTGCTGGCAACAAAAACTTGAGCAGTAGAACAGGTAGAGCAGAGGGGACGACAGGAGTGAGTATCCCAAAAAGCCTGTGAGGGACTTTAAATTCTTAGTCACCTGTTTTCAGTGATGACAAGGCAACTTTAAAGGTCACTTTCATTACATCTTGGATAGTGGTCTGAGGGATCTCCTCAGCTGGTTTGAGCTTTGGGTTAGCTGGTAAGAGGACCTGATGGGACCTGCTCTGGGCACTTACTGGAGAAAAGAGGACTGAGTGGGTGGAGGGGAACCTCAGTACCTGATACCTCAGCAAGGGCGCAATGGTCTGAGAACCGGCCGAGGTTTGGTTTTTTGATCTAGTAAATGGAGGGGAGAAATCAGGTTGCTGAGGTGGGAGTGAAAGCAGAGAGTCTGGAGCAGAAGGCTGAGGGTTAGGATCTATTGGAGAAGCATAGTTCAGGACGTGAGTGAAGGAGGGAAAAGGTCTTCACATAGGGGAATCTCCTTCCACCCTTTTGATCACTTGTAGAAGTTAAAAATGTCATGCATAATTTGAGGATCTAGAGAGCCTTCTGGGGTCCATCGGTTTTGGTTGTCTAATTGGTAATATGGCCAATGCTGTGTACTGAATTTGATGGGGAGTTTGGGTTCCACCAGGCAGTCCCTGTATGCTACCATCCCCATGACTTACAGAAGAAGTTGGCTTTTTCCCCTCACAGCCGTGGCTCTTTGTGGCTTTGATAGTCTGCCATGCAAACATAGTAATCTGGGCTAGCCAACCTGCATCTTGCTCGCGTGTCCCTACATCCATAATGTTTGTTTCCATTATCGATGATACAGAAGTTATTTAATAGAATTTTAGTGGGATCCACTTTATCAGATATATCCCAATAGGAAAAACCTATAGCCAGCTGACAAATGTCTGGGTGGAGAGATGGCCACCAGGTCCCTATGGGGGCTGTAAGCGAGATAGACCATACTTCTTCTCTAGTAGGATTTGTGATCAGCCATCGCTGATGAACCACCTGATGAGGTTTAGGACTACTGGTGGCCAAGGGGAGAGTCTATAGCCTTATTCATATGGTGAATACACAATTTGAAAGGGTTACTAGTCATTTCCAGTTTCCAGCAAGAGTCTGGACAGAGCGCAGGCTTGAGATGAGAGGCATAGATCCAGGAATTGATTACGTATACATTTACTGATGTAGGTGTTATAAGTAGTACCTGGTATGTTCCTTTCCATCGGGGTTCCAGGAATGAAACCTGATGTCTTCTTATGTAGATGAAGTCTCTTACATTATATTGAAGTGGAGTCCCCTTGTCCCCAGTTTGGTAGGCCGTGGCCAGCTGTTTGAACAGATATCAATGAGTTCTTTCAAGAGCTTTAAGTCTGTCAAGCTAGGGGGTGTGGAAGGGATCCTTAGGTCTTAGAGTTGGGGTTAGGTCCCTTACTGGAGGAAGGGCACCATAGAGAATTTCACAGGTGGTGAGGTTACACAAAGAAACAGAGGGAGTATTTCTTGCATGAAACAGTGCATAAGGCAGGAGCATAGTCCAATCTTTTATGCAGGTCTCTAAGATTAATTTCGTAAAGGTCTATTTAATGGTTCTATTTATTTTTTCTACCTGTCCTGAGTTCTGGGGTCTATAAGCATAATGTAACTACCAATTAATAACCAGGGTACTGGTTAACCTATTCTCAGAACATGAGACAAAAGCAGAATCCCACACCCACACCCATAAAGGCACCTGCTTCCCCCAAGTACATCTGTGACTATCTGGAGTATTCTCTGACTGGTGGGTCATATTATGTTCCCCAAAAATAGCCTGTCTTGTCTCAGATCTGGTCTTCGTGGCCAACTCTGTGAAGATTTCAGGAGCCAGCATGAGCCACTACCTGCTTTCTCAGGAAAGGCCCCTCTTCAGAGCTCTTCTGGCATTTGGCCATCCCCACATCAGTAGGTACCACAAAAGACTGACTCTGTTCCTGGTAAATCCAAAGAAGTGAGCCCACTAGGAGTAGGACTGGGACTGGCAATGGGTGCCTGGCTTCCTGGATCCCAAGTTCAGAGAGTTCCAACACCAAGGAAGTGACGTGAGGTCACTTCCTTCAGAAACTGAAAGAGGTCACTCCCTTGGCAACCACTTTGTCCTAACAGTTGCTTCCTATGGTCTCTTGAGATGGAGGATGCCCCTACTTCCTGTGACACTTTCACAAGTTAGAATGGTATATAAACCATAGGCACTCAGGAATAGCTCTCCACACAGGCCTGGTTTGATCCATCTTCTCTACATTAATTAGAGAGAGGCTGATTCAGATACAATCCTTTATCCTGACCAGGTTGTTTGCATTGGAAGATGACTTTTGCTCTCTCAAGTCCTTCATAGCTGCCTACATCTTCTCCAGGAATGATTTCTGCATGGACCTTTGAGTTTCTAAGCAGGTGGAAGATCCCCTACATTCCTGTATTGTAAGACCAACACTGTCCCCGCTCTTCTGTAAAGTTAGATTGAGGGAACAGTGTATGTTAGGGTTAATAACATGTTCAATTTGGGTTAGGAATCATTCTTCGGGATGAATAATAGTATTGGGAAACTCTCTCAGATCTGGTCTCCTTGGCCAACTCAGTGAAGTTTTCAGGAGCCAGTGGTGAGACACTGCCTGCTTTCTCATGAACTGGCCCTCTTCAGAGCTCTCCTGGCATTTGGCCATCCTCACATCAGTAGGTAGCAAGAAAGTCTGGCTCTGTCCTTGGTAAATACAAACATGTGAGCCCACTGGGACTGGGACTGGGACTGACTCTGGGTGCCTGGCTTCTTGGATCCCCAGTTCAGAGAGTTCCATCACCAAAGAAGTGAGGTAGGTCACTTCATTCAGAAACTGAATGAGGTCACTGCCTTGGCAAACACTTTGTCCTAAAAGTTGCTTCCTAGGTTCCCATGAGATGGAGCCTGCCCCTACTTACTGTGACACTTCAAGCTAAGAATTGTATATCAAAAATAGGCACCCGGGAACAGCTCTCCACACATGCCTGATTTGGTCCAACTACTCTACATTAAGAAGAGAGAGGCTGATTCAGACACATCCCTTCATTTTGACCTGGTTGTTTTCCATGGAAAATGAATTTTTCTCTCTCAGGTCCTCCATTGCTGTCAACTTCTTCTCCAGGGATCATTTCTGTAAGGACCTTTGAGGTTCTCAGCAGGTGGAAGATCCCCTACATTCCTGTATTGTAAGACAAACTGTGTCCCTACTCTTTTGTAAAGTTAGATTGATGGAAGAGAGTATGGTTAGGATTAATAACATATTCGATTTGAGTTAGGAATCATTCTGCAGGATGAATATTGGTATTGGGAATCTGCGATATTTAAAAGAATAAATAGGTGAAATGTAAGTATGAAAACAGAAATCTAGGTAAGATTTGAAGCCCAGAAGGGAATTGGGCCTTTGATTGTGACACTTAGCTTTGAATTATGTTCTGCACAGATGTCTCAGATAAATCGATATAAAATGGCATAGGACCTTGTACCTTGGATGATTGAATGTCGAAGAGAATATCCAGTCAAAAGGGGACAGTAGGTGGATTAGGAAGATAGTAAGTAAGTTTAGAAAAAAGAGTGAGTATAGGAATTGGACCAAAAGTTCTTTAGCAACAGGGTTTCGGTTAGTGAGTGAATGTCAATGTCAGCACATGTGAAGAATGAGTCACAATGATGAACTGGGGAAAATATGTAGGAAAGCAGATATCTATAGAGACATTATGAAATCAGACAAAGTATAAAGTGAGTGATAGTATTAGATATTTTCAACAGGGTTGAATTTGAATATATAATCTTAGGAAGAAACAAATATGTAATCATTAATAGGATTGACATTTGAGAGCATTAGCCAAATTGGACATGGATTTTTTTAGTAATCCATGTTTACATTCCATTTAGTCTTTGGTACAATCATAAGTGTGAACTTTGCATTTTGTGTCCAGAATATTACTGTGATAAAATGTATATGTAGATCAGTTGACAGAGTATTTCTTCCACCATTTCTGGGAGCAATATTTTGAAGACATATAAATTAATATTGGGGGTACAAAGAGGTGTACCCTGTGTCTATGTATGTAGAGATAATGCATGAAGAGACCATACTGTGAATAAATAATATAACTGATTACACTTTAAATAATCGATTGAATTTATATCTGAAAATATGCAGAAAATCTTATATTGATATACAATCATTAATTCCAACCAATTATACATATAATGGTAATATTACTTTAATGGTTTATCAAGACGGGTGTGTGAGATTTGCTTCAAAGCGATAATGGAAATTGAAAATAATGTGTTTGGAAAGAAGTCTCATGAAACGAGCAGTCAAGAAACATTAAGGAATACATGTGTTCTGAATCAGGAAGTGATTGAAAGTGAAACAAATGCCTATCAATTTGATAAATTGTGGATGAAATATTTATCCTATGATGTGCATTAACTGAAGAAATAGTAATGTACCAGAGTTGAATAAAAATGAACGTCAAAATACACTTCATGTCCCATAGGAATCTATACGCATTGATGTTAAACTGGGTGAGTTACTGTAGAAATATTAGGATTTGTGTGCACCATTCACTGAAGTTTGTTTTCAGTACTAGGAAACAAATATGTATTTCAGGTGGATGAATATTTATGATAATAATCTTGTGAAAAGTTGATCATAAATCCACATATATGAATATGAATGAATTTAGGGAGTGTATAATAAGACACATATATTTCATATTTTGAAAAATCTGCAGAGTATATATATATATATATATATATATATATATATATATAACACACACACAGACATTAAAAAGTAGCAATATATATGGCAATCTAAATTAATCATGAAATATATATCATCCACAGATCCAAAAATATTCATTTTACTGAACATGGGTTTATGTATAATGTTGTTCAACTAGGAAGCTCACCCATAGGTTGAATTTTCAGTTCCAACAGCGTTTAGAATGAGTGATCTATTCTCACAAATTGTATCTGCCAATTCATCCACCTCACAAGAATGTGCGTGTGGTACCAGGTAGGATTTGATATGTGCATATAAAAATACATGTGCTGAATAGGCTACAGAGAAAGGGAGACAGGAATTCAAATATTTGTTAACTTTCAAAACACATGGAGAACTATTTAAATTGAAAATTTGCTAGATTTATAACTCCTTCACTACATAATGGAAAAGGCAAGTCCAACTATGCACCATGCCTCGTCTGAACTGCTTGTATTTCTATTTTGTTGGGGTAATTTATCTCCATCATATTTGCATTAGTAGTCAGAGTCCAGTAGGGTAGGTTTTAGTGTCAGCGATTAAGTATTTCGAATGAAAAATTAGATAATGAATCCAATGTGTATGCAAAAAATCTTCCCATTCTCATCCAGAACAATGCCTTGACATTACATTCGCCCCAAGTAATACACAATTAGAGGAGAAGAGTTAGAAAATCTGTGAATACATATCTGGAATGGAAAATGCTCAGGAGTTCACAAGCTTGGATGTGGAAGGTGAGTTTCCAAAAGTAAGGGACAGGGTTGATAGACCCAACCTGATCATTTATTAAAATTGGGAGCCCACTTGCCAGAAACCCATGAAAAGATAATTTTGGCTTTATTATAAATTACTGCAAATTCTGAACCTGCTTGGAATGTTTGCCCATGCCTTAAACTCACCCATGCCTGGCTCTCTGACCAGATTGCAGCCCTCTCTGAAACTTTAGTGACACCTCATAAATATTTTCTTTCCCTGGCCAGACAACGAGTCTCTGAGGCTCTAATGGTCCTCATAATTTCTGATGTTGGGGTGAGCTTAAAAAAAAATGTAAACTACCGTTAGTGTGATGCTTGTTAAAGTTCTGTTATCTGTAGCCCCCTTTTTGTGCATCTTTCTGGGCTATATAGCTGGGCTATAGGAAAGGTGGGTTTGCTGTCTTGCTTCTGCCATTTTGGGAGGGAGAGGTAGCCTTTCCCTTTGAAATAATTAGCTTGCCTTAATTTAATTTTACTAGGAGTCAGTGGTCTTTACATGTGTTCCTGGTCTAATATTTTGGAGTTCCCCAGTGAGATGACCCTGCCGGACAAGATCACAAGACCAGACTGCTGTAAATTCTAAAGTTGGCCTTCCTTCCAGGGCTCCAAGCTTGAGAGCAACTCTAGGGTTTGTGCAACTTGAGATGGTCCAAGGCCTTGGAGTTAGCCTTCAGTTCAGGGAGCACTGCAGTGAACCACCGCATTAAAACTATTAGCAAGCACCTGGTGGAGGAGGCATCCATAGGTAATTGGTGCCTTTATAACATCTGATATCCGGTTAAGGGAGATCTCTTCTGATGACAGAGAGGTGGACTGAGGAGGCTCACATATACTCCTGTCTGGGACAGTAACAAGAATCATTCTGTCATCTGTTCTGTTCTCTAGGGAATTCATCTGGAAGGGTAGAGAGGTGCCAACGGGCACGCATGCGCTCCTACGGGGAGCTTTAGGAAGACATTGCATTGCTACTCTGTTTTCCTGTTTCGGCGCCGGATTTCTGTTTTTTTTTTTTTTTTTTTTTTTTTTTGTTGTTGTTTTGTTCTGTGTTCTATATGTTTTTTGTTTGTTTGTTTTTGTGCATTTTGTTGTGTGATTTCTGTGGTGAAAACTTAAGGATATCGGACATGAAAATAAAGCAAGTAAGCCTGACACCCTTTGGACTGAGTTTAAAGGAACTGCAATGAACTTTACACCCGTTTGTTAAGCAGTATGAGAGAAGCCCCTAGCTGGCTGCCTGGAGCACACTCACTGCAGAGGGCAGTGCCTGCGGGGGACCTAAGAACTGAGTATCTCCCAGGTTAATAAGTGAAACTCCTTTAAAATCCCTTGTCCCTCCAGATAAAGAGAGTCACAACCTTTTGGCAGAGTCCCTGTGTTTATCTTTGTTAGCAAAGCAATAAACCTTCATTTTTCTTTTTCTCAAAACCCTGTCCTCATTTTTAAATTGGCATTAATTGGCTTCAAGTTCAGGAACCCAACTTTAAGTTACAAATTTTGATAATCCACCAGCACCCTGGAACTTTTTGAGAGCTGACTACAGAAATGTTAGGAGATGGAGCATGCTTGTGGTGGAACTGAACCAGAGGAGCAAATCCTGTAAGTAAAAGGAGGGACTGAGGGACTCCCAGCAGCTGCTGAAGCCTTATTTTTTCAGAGAATTCCCTAGGTCTTTCCCTGCAATTTAACGATAATGCCACCTCTGTCATCTTAAAAAAGAGGGAAAAAAAGGGGACACTAAATGCAGGAAAGTCACTATGGAGACCCTTGATTTTACATTTCAGGATGCTCCTCTGTGAAAACATCTGGTCCCCTTGTGGGGACATCTGTGGTGCAACTGGTGTAGGAGATTTTTCTCTTATCTGCTCTGTTTTAAAGGCTTCTGTCTGTCAGTCATAGTCTGAAGCTCCTTTCTGTCTGTCGTGTGTCTTTGTTTCTGGCACTTTAAGACATGTGCAATAATGTGTTGATATTATATATTGTTTCTTGGGAATGATTTTACCTGAATGTGTGTCTAAATGATGATGTTTTATTGTAACAATCTGGTAGCTTATTGGGTTTTTGAAGCATTGCAGAATCTTGCCGTTAAAAGTCAGATTCAGATAATTGTTTAGTTTATAATTTCAGATAATTCATGCCAGAGAACTTAAATACTTAGGATGGAAAACTAAAGAACTCTACTTCCAAGTTGGCAAGAAATTTTCCAATCATTCAGTCTTTTTTATTTCACCAATTTTTAATTGGGTAGCCTGGGAAAATGTCACTGTGTGTACCAGTGCATTAATTTGGACAAGGATAGTAAATCATAGTATGGTATCTGTTGACAACACAAGATGTAAAGATATAAAATTTTGTAAATTTTGTCTTAAACTTGTATCAAAATTTTCAACATCCTATCTGGAAAATTATGGTTAAAATGCGTTAGGCCTGAGGTGTCTGCTCAGAATAGCAGTTTTTTCCTGCTCCTTCCAGACCTCAGCCAGGACTTAGATTGAAATGCAAATGAAAGAAGCCTGCAAGATCAGTAGGAGACTGATATGAGGCTTAAGGAAAAAAAAAGGTAAATAGTATGGTATTTACTAATTACTGGTCAGTTATTTTTTCTAGGACTCTTATTTTTTTCCTTAGATCCTTTAATTTTTCTAACTCATAATTTTGATCCTACAGACCTAGGTTAATGTTTTTCTGATCAGTTCTATCTTTGACCAACTGTGGAGTTTTTAAAACATGGCAATGGAGATTTCACCTGCTAAAAGCTACAAGGCCTTTACTATTATTATGTGTGCACACTTTTGTTATTTGTTGTATGTCTATATATATATATATTCTTAATCATATATATGATACAGAAATTAACATATATAAGGAGCGCTCATAATAAAAAAAGCACTCATAAAAACAAATTTTAAGGGATGCCCTCTCTCACCACTTCGGTTCAACATAGTTCTCGAATCACTGGCCAGAGCAATTAGACAGACGAAAGAAATTAAAGGCATAAAAATAGGAAAAGAACTCAAATTATCACTATTTGCAGATGACATGATTCTATACCTAGCAGACCCAAAAGGGGCTACAAAGAAACTACTAGAGCTAATAAATGAATTCAGCAAAGTGGCAGGATATAATATCAACACACATAAATCAAAGACATTCCTGTATATCAGCCACAAATCCTCTGAAATGGAAATGAGGACAACCACCCCATTCACAATATCCTCAAATAAAATAAAATACTTGGGAATCAACCTAACAAAAGAGGTGAAAGACTTATACAATGAAAACTACAGAAACCTAAAGAGAGAAATAGAAGAAGATCTTAGAAGATGGAAAAATATACCCTGTTCATGGATAGGTAGAACTAACATCATCAAAATGGCGATATTACCAAAAGTTCTCTATAGGTTTAATGCAATGCCAATCAAAATCCCAACGGCATTTCTTGTAGAAATAGAGAAAGCAATCATGAAATTCATATGGAAAAATAAAAGACCCAGAATAGCAAAAACAATGCTAAGCAGGAAGTGTGAATCAGGCGGGATAGCTATACCAGACTTCAAACTATACTACAGAGCAATAGTAACAAAAACAGCAGGGTACTGGTACCAAAACAGGTGGGTGGACCAATGGTACAGAATAGAGGACACAGAAACCAATCCACAAAACTACAACTATCTTATATTCGATAAAGGGGCTAAAAGCATGCAATTGAAGAAGGATAGCATCTTCAACAAATGGTGTTGGAAAAACTGGAAATCCATATGCAACAAAATGAAACTGAATCCCTTTCTCTTGCCATGCACAAAAGTTAACTCAAAGTGCATCAAGGAACTTGATATCAAATCAGAGACATGGCGTCTGATAGAAGAAAAATTTGGCTATGATCTACATACTGTGGGGTTGGGCTCCAAATTCCTCAATAGGACACCCATAGCACAAGTGTTAATAACTAGAATCAACAAATGGGACTTACTCAAACTAAAAAGTTTTTTCTCAGCAAAAGAAAGAATAAGAGAGGTAAATAGGGATCCTACGTCCTGGGAACAAATCTTTACTCCTCACACTTCACACAGAGCCCTAATATCCAGAATATACAAAGAACTCAAAAAATTAGACAATAAGATAACAAATAACCCAATCAAAAAATGGGCCAAGGGCCTGAATAGAAATTTCTCAGAGGAGGACATACAATCAATCAACAAGTATATGAAAAAATGCTCACCATCTCTAGCAGTCAGAGAAATGCAAATCAAAACTACCCTAAGATACCATCTCACTCCAGTAAGATTAGCAGCCATTAGGAAGTCAAACAACAACAAGTGCTGGCGAGGATGTGGGGAAAAGGGTACTCTTGTACATTGCTGGTGGGACTGAAAATTGGTGCGGCCAATTTGGAAAGCAGTATGGAGATTTCTTGGAAAGCTGGGAATAAAACCAACATTTGATCCAGCTATTCCCCTACTCGGTCTATTCCCTAAAGACCTAAAAAGAGCACACTATAGGGACACTGCTACATCCATGTTCATAGCAGCACAATTCACAATAGCAAGACTGTGGAAGCAACCTAGATGCCATTCAATAGACGAATGGATAAAAAATATGTGGCATTTTTACACAATGGAGTATTACTCTGCATTAAGAAATGACAAAATCATAGAATTTGGAGAGAAATGGATGGCATTAGAGCAGATTATGCTAAGTGAAGCTAGCCAATCCCTCAAAAACAAATGCCAAATGTCTTCTTTGATATAAGGAGAGTAACTAAGAACAGAGTAGGGACGAAGAGCATGAGAAGAAGATTAACATTAAACAGGGATGAGAGGTGGGTGGGAAAGGGAGAGAGAAGGGAAATTTCCTGTAAATGGAAGGAGACCCTCAGGGGTATACAAAATTACATACAAGAGGAAGTGAGGGGAAAGGAGGAAAAATATGAGGGGGGAGAAATGAATTACAGTAGAGGGGGTAGAGAGAGAAGAGGGGAGGGGATGGGGGAGTGGGGATAGTAGAGGATAGGAAAGGCAGCAGAATACAACAGACACCAGAATGGCAATATGTAAATCAATGGTTGTGCAACTGATGTGATTCTGCAATCTGTATATGGGGTAAAAACGGGAGTTCATATCCCACTTGAATCAAGTGTGAAATATAATATATCAAGAACTATGTAATGTTTTGAACAACCTACAATAAAAATTAATTTAAAAAAAGTGGATCCAAAGATCTTTAATTCACGTGATTAAAATTGTTCAATTTAAATTGCATAAACAGATAAAAATAAATGTTTTTAAATTTAAGCTTACAAGTTTTTATAGGTGTTCAAAAATCTAGTAAAATATTAATATCTACAAAATGTCTAAAATGCCTTGATTCTAGGACTTTTCCTTCAACAAAAAAATGGTTTACACTGTTCAATACATTTGTCTAATATTTTAATAAATAAGTAAAGTAAATTTGATGTGGAATTTCTCATTCTTGAGTACATTTGTTAGATACCTGATTGATTTACTAAGGTCTGTATCAGATTGTAAAAATCAGTCATGTGTTAAAGAGACAAAAATTTCTGAAAACATAAGTTTACCCATAACATTGTGTTTATTAAGTTTTATTTTTTCTAGAGCAAGCAACCATAAAAATTAAACAACTGATTAAATAAGAACTGTTATTTTAGAGCACTCTACTGCCATTTCTTTAAAAGCTAAACTTGGTTAATCTAGAAATATCAATGTAATATTGATGCTATTAATGTGCTCATATCTTCCAGGTATACAAGTCTGTAAGTTAGAAACATTTAAAGAGCATTATATCAAGCTGGTATTCTGAAGTTGTATGGTAAAAAAATGTACTGGGGATTTATTTACCTGTTATCAATAAGATATGTAAAGTTTTATGTTACTTTTTTCATTGGGGAACAATTTAAATGTATTTTTAAGTTAATCAGAGCCTAATATATGTAAAGGTTAAAATCTTTCAGCCTTTCTTTAATCCATGTTTTAAATGTGATGTCATATGATGTTAGATAATGTTCATGTGACCTCAAACAATTTATGTAAACTTTGTAAAATGATATTTAAAAAACAATGATCAGCTTTAGAACTAAAACACTTAATATTTATAAAGAGGCCTGCCTTACCTGAGATAAGGCTCTGTGTCCCATCTTACTACATGTGAGAATGACTACAAAAGGAGTAGGTCAGATTTTATTTCATTTAAAGTTATGTTCAAAAGTTCTTTTGTTTTTCTGTGAAGATTACTAGGATCTCAAACAGGGCATATAATGTATAACTCAGCCAAAAAATTCAGGGTAGCTATTACAGAAACTAAGTATTTTTACTCTTGTTAAAAAATTTTATTTTTAATTTGCTTATAAGTGATCTAAAGATTCCCTGTTAGTCTTTTACAGAAGTGTTGCTTTAATAACACAACATGGGTTAATTTAAGATAATAAGTCATCACCTACAAGACAGAATAATACATATCCCAATTAATGAAAAGATAAATAATAATTAAGTTATAGATATTAAAGCCCAGTACTCTCAATATAAGGCTGTTAAAATTTATTTGCTGGATGTTTAAGATTAGGATTTAAAATTAAAGTTAAATGAATCGGCCAAGAAAACAAATATTAATCTTTTAAGGTATACACTTTATGTTAGCCTCCCAAAATAAGTAAGACTGGAGGTTACAAAGAAGGATTCTCAGACAGGAATGCCTGATAACTATAAAAAGAGACTATTAAGAGGAGCTGCCAGAGGCAGAAAATTTAGTTTAGGGCCTACAGATATTCCTAACCTACAGAGGTAGGCTTGGTGTTTGCTAGTATGATTATCCAGCCCTGAGTAACAGAATTAAAGGTTTCTCTATTAGACACAGAGGTCATACTAGAAAAAGGATTTTGCAAGATCAGATGACATTAAATTAATAAACTGTATCTTATGGGGAGGGACAACTGTAAAACAAAAAATTAAATATTAAGTTGACAGTCCTGATAACTGAGGATATTAAAGAATGGTGAGGGAACTTCTATACAGTGACATGTTCCAGCTGCTGCAACATTTATTCATTACTCATGGTTTTTGTTACTGTCATAGAAGAACCCATTCCCAGATGACTTTACAACCTGTTCTTCCCCAACCAGACTTCAAACCAAGCTGAAATCTAAAAGGCAACTCATGTCCCTCAACTAAATTCTAAAAGGCAACTCATGTCCCTCATGCCATGACCCTTAGGTCACCCTCCTCAGCGCAGAAGAATCCAAAATGAGTGAGGCCTCCCTTCTTACAACAATGGAGCCAAAAATAAATAGACTATCAATATACGTAATTAATTAAGTCAGGTAAAATCAGGGAGACCCATTTTGGGTGAGTTCTAGAAATTTGGAGACTGTTACCTGAGGGATTTAAATTTCCTCAGTGCACTTCCCTTAATCTATCAAAGATTTGAAAGGAACACATAAGAAAAGGGGGGAATGATAGGCCCAACCTGATCTTTTATTAAAATTGGGAGCCATCTTGCCACAAAGCCATGATAAGATAATTTTGGCTTTACTATAAATTACTGCAAATTCTGAACCTGCTTGGAATGCCTGCCCATGCCTTGAACTCACCCATGTCTGGCTCTCTGACCAGATAGCAGCACTCTGTGAAACATTAGTGACACATCATAAATATTGGCCTTCCCTGGACAGACAATGACCATCTCTGAGGGTCTAATGGTCCTCACAAATTCTGATGTTGGGGCCAGCAAAAAAAAAAAAAAAAAAAAAAAAAAAAAATATATATATATATATATATATATATATAAACTACCATTAGTGTGATGCTTGTCCGAGTTCTGTTATCTCTAACCCCCCTTTTGTGTAACTTTCTGGGCTTTAAAGCTGGGCTGTAGGTAAGTTGGGGTTGCTCTCTTGTTCCGGCCGTTTTGGGAGGGAGAGTTAGCCTGGCTGGTGAAAATAATAAGCTTAGTTTAATTTGATTTTAATTGGAGTCAGTGGTCTTTTCTTGCATCCTTGTCTAACAGGTAAACACTCCACAAACATGGAGCTCTGCTGGCCTAACGACTTTTTGAGAAAGTGCCTCTGAGGTTGGGCACTTGAAATATATGTTGTTTTCAGGAGCTTTAGCTTCCTTTGTTGTGAGACCATCAAAGCTGGCTCTGCATCTATGTGACCTGAAGAAATTGGTTTCTTATTTTCCAATGAAAATGAGGCAAAGTGCTGAATTCTCTCTTGGTAGGTAAACTGTGGCCACTGAAGGCTAAGTGTCTCCCTGTGTGGACTGTGTACCCATTTAGTCATCCTCCACTATTCATGGTGTTTCTTGCTGCTGCACTGGGAGTTTGGTATTTGCTCTAGGAAATACAAGAAGTTCAACTGGGACACAGTGCTGAAGGTAGTTCTGTCACGTGTGGTCGGTCAGAGTCTGCAGGAGAATGCACCAACCAGGATTCTATCCCACATAGCTTGCCCACTTGAAGATGGCAACCTGATTCGGAACATTGCCCTGAAACCTCTCCATATAAAAAGATGCCTTTACATATAAGGGTCTGCTGGCTGCACCATGTCAGTCACAAGCCATTTGGAAGTCAATGGTAGATCCAAATGGCCCCAACACAAATGTTTTATCCCACACCTGCACACCACAGTTCTGGGCCCAATACTCAGCAGGCTCCAACATACTGGCATTTCAGTTCTACACCATTTTCATGAAACCCAGTCAATCAAACCACTGTCTGGAACACTCCTGATCAGCAACAGGACATCCAAATGTTCTCCTCTGACACCTGGTTATGGGAATTTCAAAAATTTCTTGGTATTTATCTAGCATTTTTCACGGATGAAGTTGGAGGCACTGTAGGTTTCAATTCTTTCAAGAACCATTAAATGGTATGGAAGCTCATTTCAATGAAAGCTCTGGAGAATTCTCACAGTCAAGGCTTCCCAAACAGTGGCCAAAAGATCACATGAACCCAGGCCCATTGAGGTCTAGAGTGTGAGGTCCATGTTTGTTTTGAATCTCATCTATGGCTGCCAAGTCTTTCATAATAAAATCATGTGATATCCTGGCTGAGATTCCCGATGCTCTGTGGAAAGCCACCCTGGGACTTGTTCTCAGTTTCCAAGGGCGAATCTAATGCGTGGCCTCCTAAAATCCCAAGAGAACTCATGGCAATATTTCTCTGAGGTCAGTTTCAGAACTCAGTCTGTAAGGGGAATCACACCAGACTTCAAGCCCAGGTGGACCCAGTCATCTATTTCAACCACCACACAAATGACCACAATTAAAACCAAAACACTCCCACATGGCCCTCATCTTCTTCCATATAGACACTCATCATAACCTCTGGCTGGGGTTTTCCATGAGGGGCAAAGCTCACGACAGTGTCCAAAATAAGCTCCCTTACCCCTCATTTGCCTAAAATCATGGTGGCCTGGACACCCTTCCTGTGAACCAGTAGTGATCAAATATGCCTGCCATTTGTACTGCCCAGCTTCTCCAATATGAGGCCTACTGACTGTTTGGTATAGATTTTTTATGTGAATTGGAGTCATGAGAAAACCCAAGCAATTACGGGCTAGCCTCTGCAGGGTTTTGAAGAACTCATTTGACCCAATGGATCCCTCTTCTCACTTGATGTAGGTCAGAAACCTTACAGAGGAAGGCGAGGGACTTCAACCACAATGACTGCTCTTTTGGCCATTTTGGTTTTGGAAGCACAAAAGGAATCTTTCTTTAGATCCATCAGGTGCTGAGAATCTAAGCCACAGCCTCACACAGGGCCAAGAGGCTGATTCAGACACATCCCTTTTGGAAGAAATTAAGCAAAGAGCCACAGGTTATGCCCATTCATTTCCATTTGAAAACTGTTTTCTTCAGGCTTCACAAAGGGTTGGCCTGAGGCAAAGACCTTCCTGACATTCAGGGCAACAGAACATTATGTAAGAAAAGGCCCAAAGCAGGGTTTCTCCACTGAGATTTTACTGGTCACACTGATATCTGAGTTTTCTGAGATGCTCGCCATTCCCTTCAGCTATCCAGTACATGGCCATGTCACAGAGCTTGGAGGTGGTACATATCTTGGACTCAAAACCATGAGCCTGTTGTGGAGAGTGGCCAGAATTCAGGAAGAGTACAGGAACTTAGGAATATTGTAGGTGTTGCCCATCCATAAGGCAAGCCACAGTCCTTTCATAAATTGGGCAGGATGAATGCTGTTAAACTTTCTCCTGGAGAGGACAAATCCATTGATGCATTATCTTTTCTAATGTCAACAACCAGAGATACAGTGGGATACACAGATATAGAAACACTTGCCTTGTCAAACAACTTACTAGAAACAGTCCACTCAATACCAAACAAATAGCCTTTCCTACCTATCACGCCTTTCCTACTGTATCAACATACACTAGTTATTCATCACCCCCTGCCCCGGTTATTTTGCTGCAGTGGGACTGCTGCAGATGGTGGCCCATACAGGGAGCCCTGGGACACTTGGGGGTAAGTGACGAATAAAAGCTGCCCATCCATAGATAGGATGGGAGCAAATCTGCTCATCCCTAGGCAGATAGGGGGAGAGGAAAAACGGTCATTTCAAAAAATGGAGAAGATTGATACAGTATGATTGTGTCTTGTTTTATCTCAGTGTATTGTATTGTCTTTGTGATGAAAATAAGGAAGGGGTGAGAAGTAAATTGATAATGGAAAGAGGCACCCCAGTGGAAACAAGAGCAATTAGGGCATGTGTTGATGGAAGCCCAGGAAGTCTAATCAGAAAGAAAAAGAAAGTTAAGAAGAAGAAGGATTATCAGGAAAAAAGTTTCAGCAAAAGGCTGTTACTGAATACTTTTCGTTTCCGGAGTGTGTGTGAATAGGCGCCTCGGCTGCCACATGCTCAAGCCAGTCACTGTGCAGCAAGGGCTTTTCAAGCAGTGGCAGCTGGCAATTCCCCGCCCCCAGCCTGGGGAGCAGGGCCCCGTGGCAGTTTGAGTCCTGGAAACTCCGCAGGGCCATCTGTGGCTGCCCAGGTTGCTACAGCCAGCCATAGATGCTACTGGCTCCCTGATGTTTGGTCATTTTCAATGCCAATAACTAAGCTACAATGGTTCTCCCACACCCGGAAGATAATAAATAATAAGCACTATTAAGGCTTTTTTCAAATGTAAAAAACCTTGAGATAATGTACTAAATTTTTCAGAAGGTTGTTTTCTTAGCACCTGATGGAATACTATAGGATTTTCTTTAGCCAGTGGTAGGAGTTCCTGCCTTCATCCCAGTGCCGGTGAGGACAAGGGTGGAAGAATTTCCAGTGTTGCTGAAAACCGGAGGAGACTTCGGCTGAGAAACGGAGGAGACTTTGGATCAAGCTAGCTGCCTTCAGAACTTTCCTGGGCTGTGATTTAAGCTAGCTGCCTGCAGAATTTACATGGACTGTGATTTAAGCTAGCTGCCTGCAGAACTTACCAGTACTGTGATTTAAGCTAGCTGCCTGCAGAACATACCTGGACTGTGGTTTACCTGAACTGTGAGTTAATCTATTGAGACACTGCTTTACCTGGACTGAGACAACAAACTGTAATCTATAACAAATTTTAACTCGGTGTCTTTGCTAACAGTGTCATTGCTGGTATTATTTCTCCAAGTGCTTCATCAATTGGCTTGTATTGTGACATTTTGTATCCTCCCTTTCTGTTTGTAGCAGGTTATTTATGGTGTTTCTGTAAAAACCACTGTGGTCTTTATTTAAATTAAATAAAAGGGGGAAATGTTAGAGTCTGTAAACATGTCAAAATAACACCTGGCATTTTGCCAGGGGAATGTTAGAGTGTGTAAACAAGTCTGGATGATGCCTGGCAAAATGCCACAGGGAGTGGTTTGAGATGTAACAAAAGCGAGCCATTAAGTGTGGAGATTCCTGATTGGTTGACTGCAGCATCTAGTTTATGTTAATTAGATAAGCTGGGTGGAATGTATAAATACCTCTATTGTCCTACAATAAATGGCTTCCACTCCTGCTATATCAACATACACATGTTATTCATAACCCCCACCCCCCGGTTATTTTGCTCCAACCGGACCGCGGCAGTATCTGCCAAGTCAGAAACCTCTCAAGTATGAACATGTGATACCAGGTAGGATTCTATATGTGCATATAAAAATACATGTGCTGAATAGGCTACACAAAAAGGGAGAGAGGAATTCACATATTTGTTAACTTTAAAAACACATGGAGAACTATTTTAATTAAATATTGACTAGATTTATAACTCCTACCCTATATAATGCAAAAGGCAAGTCCAACTATACAACATGACTCCTCTGAACTGCTTGTATTTCTATTTTGTTTGGGTTATTAATCTCCATCATATTAGGATTAGTAGTCAGAGTCTAGTAGGGTATGGGTTAGTGTCCAAAATAAGCTCCCTTGCCCGTCATTTGCCTAAAGTCATGGTGGCCTGGACACCCTGCATGTGAACCAGGAGTGATAAAATAGGACTGCAGTTAATACGGCTCTGCTTCTCCAATTTGAGGCCTACTGACTGTCAGGTAACGATTCTTTATGTGATTTGGAGTCATGAGAAAACACAACCACTTCTTCAGGGCATTGAAGAATTCATTTGAACCAAAGGATTCCTATTCTCACTTGATGTAGGTCAGAAACCTAACAAAGGAACGCAAGAGACTTCATTCACCATAACAGATCTTTTTGCCATTTTGGTTATGGATGCACACATGGGATCTTTCTTTAGATCCATGAGGTGCTGAGAATCTAAGCCACAACCGCACACAGGGCCAAGAGGCTGATTCAGACACATCCCTTTCCAAAGAAATTAAGCAAAGAGCCACAGGTGATGCCCTTTCATTTCCATTTGAAAACTGTTTTCTTCAGGCTTAACAAAGGGGTGGGCTGAGGGAAAGAACTTCCTGACATTCAGGGCAACAGAAATATAGGTAAGAGAATGGCCAAAGCATGATTTCTCCACTGAGACTTTCCTGGTCACACTGATATCTGAGTTTTCTGTGATTCTCCCATTCCATTCAGCTGTCCAGTACATGGCCATGGCACAGAGCTTGGAGGTGGTATATATCTTGGACACAAAACCATGAGCCTATTCTGGAGAGTGGCCAGAATTCAGGAAGAAAACAGGAACTTAGGAAGATAGTAGGTGTTCCCCATCCATAAGACACACCGCAGTCCATCCATCAGTTGAGCAGGATGAATGCTGGGAAGCTTTCTACTAGACAGGATACATCCTACATCCATTGGTGCATTCTGTTTTTTAATGTCCAAAACCACGTACACAGTGGGATACACCGAACTAGAATCACTCACCTTGTCAAACGATTTACTAGAAACAGTCCATTCCAAACCAAACAAACCACCTTTCCTACCTATTTTCAGAACATGAGACAAAACCACAAACTCACACCCACACCCACAAAGGCATCTCCTTCCCACAAGTAAGTCTCTGACTCTCCAGTGTGTCCTCTGTCTGTTGAGCCAAACTATGTTCCCCGAAATGGCCAGTCCTGTCTCAGTTCTGGTTGCCTTGGCCAACTCTGTGAAGTTGTCAGGATCCAGTGGTGAGCCACTACCTGCTTTCTCAGGAAAGACCCTCTTCATATCTGTCCTGGCATTTGGCCATTCTCTCAGCAGTAGGTAACAAGAAAGACTGACTCTGTCCTTGGTAAATCCAAACAACTGAGCCCAGTGGGAGTGGGACTGGGACTGGCTCTGGGTGTCTGGCATCTTGGATCCCAATTTCAGAGAGTTCCAATACCAAGGAAGTGAGGTAGGACACTTCCTTCAAGAACTGAATGAGGTCACTCCCTTGGCAACCACTTTGTCCTAACAGTTGCTTCCAAGGGTCCCATGAGATAGAGGCTGCCCCTACTTCCTGTGACACTTTTGCAAGTTAGAATGGTATATCAACCATAGGCACCCGGGAACATCTCTCAACAAAGGCCTGGTTTGGTCCACCTTCTCTACATTTAGAATAGAGAGACTGATTCAGACACGACCCTTCATCCTGACCAGGTGGTTTGCCATGCAAGGTGACTTTTGCTCTCTCAACTCCTTCATAGCTGCCTACATCTTCTCCAGGTATCATTTCTGCATGGACCTTTGAGGTTCTCAGCAGGTTTAAGATGACCTACATTCCTGTATTGTAAAAACAACTCTGTCCCTGCTCTTCTGTAAACTTAGATTGAGGGAAGAGTGTATGGTTAGGGTTAATAAAAGGTTCGATTTGGGTTAAGAATCATTCTGCAGGATGAATAATTGTATTGGGAACCTGTAATATTTACAAGAATGTAAAAGTGAAATATTAGAATGAAAACAGAAATCTAGGTAAGATTTGAAGCCCGGAAGGGTATTGGGCCCTTGATTGGGATACTTAGCTTTGAATTATGTTCTGCAGAGATGTCTCAGATAAATCGATGTACAATGGCATAGGACCTTGTACCTTGGATGATGGAATGTCGAAGAGAACTTCTAGTCAAAAAGGGATACTCGGTATTATTTGAAAGATAGTCAGTAGGTTTAGAAAGCAGAGAGAGTATAGGATTTAAACCAAAAGTTCTTTAGCAATAGGGTTTCGGGTAGAGAGTGAATGAAAATGTGAGCACATGTGAAGAGTCAGTCACAATGATAAACTGTGGAAAATATGTAGGAAAGCAGATATTAATAGAGACATTAGTAAATCAGGCAAATGATAAAGTGATTGATAGGATTAGACATTTTCAACAGGCTTGAGGTAAAATATATAATCTTAGGAAGAAACAAATATGTAGTGACCAATAGGATTGACATTTGAGAGCGTTAGGCAACCTGGACATGGATGTTTTTAGTAATGCATACTCACTTTCCATTAAGGCTTTGGTAAAATCATAAGTGTGAACTTTGCTTTTTGTGTCCAGAAAATTACTGTGATAAAATGTATATGTAGATCAGATGACATAAGTATTTATTCCACCGTTTCTGGGAGCAATATTTTGAAGATATATAAATTAGTACTGGGGTTACAAATGGGTGTACCCTGTATCTAGGAATATAGAGATAATGCATGAATAGACAAAACTTTGATTAAACAATGTAACAAGTTCTAAATTTAAATAATGGATTGAATTGATATCTGAAAATATACAGGAAATCTTATATTGATATGCAATCATTCAATCCAACCAGGTATCCATCTTATTTTAATATTAGGCTTATGGATTATCATAAAGAGTGTGTGAATTTTGTTTCAAAGGTGATTATGGATTTCAGAAATAATGAGTTTGGAAAGAAGTCTCATGAAGAGACCAGACAAGAAACCTGGAGGAATACAAGAGTTTTGAATAAGGAAGTTATTGAAAGCGAAACAAATGCCTATAAATTTGTGAACTTGTTAATGAAATATATATCCTATGATGTGCATAAACTGAAGAAATAATAATGTACCAGTTTTGTTAAAAAACGAACGTCAAAATACACATCATGTCCCATAGGAATCTACAAGCATTGATGTTAAACTGGGACAGTTACTGTAGAAATATTTGGATTTGTATGCACCATTCACTGAAGTTTGTTTTTAGTACTAGGAAACAAATATGTATTTCAGGTGGATGAATATTTTTGAAAATAATCTTGTGAAAAGTTGATTATAAATCCACATACATGTACATGAATGAATTTAGGGAGTATATAATAAGACACATATGTTTCATATTTTCAAAAATCTGGAGAGTGTATATCTATCTATCTATCTATCTATCTATACACACACACACACACACACACACACACACACTCAAACAGACATTAAAATGTAGCAATATATATATATATATATATATATATATATATATATATATATATATATATATATATCATGAAATATATATAATCCACAGATCCAAAAATATTAATTTTACTAAACGTGGATTTATGTATAATGTTGTTCAACTAGGAAGTCACCCATAGTTTGAATTTTCACTTCCAACAGCATTCAGAGGAGTGATGTCTTCTGACAATTTGTATCTGCTAAGTCAGCAACCTCTCAAGAATGTACATGTGATACCAGGTAGGATTCTAAATGTGCATATAAAAATACATGTTCTGAATAGGCTACAGAGAAAGGGAGAGAGGAATTCACATGGTTGTGAACTTTAAAAACACATGGAGAACTGTTTCAATTAAAAATTGACTAAATTTATAACTCCTACCCTATATAATGCAAAAGGCAAGTACAACTATACAACATGAATCCTCAAAACTTCTTGTATTTCTATTCTGTTGGGATTATTATTCTCCATCATGTTAGGATTACTAGTCAGAGTCTAGTAGGGTATGGGTTAGTGTCCAAAATAAGCTCCCTTGCCGCTCATTTGCCTAAAGTCATGGTGGCCTGGACACCCTGCATGTGAACCAGGAGTGATAAAATAAGACCGCAGTTAATACTGATCTGCTTCTCCAATTTGAGGCCTACTGACTGTCAGGTATAGATTCTTTATGTGAATTGGAGTCATAAGAAAACCCAAGCACTTCTTCAGGGCTTTCAAAAATTTATTTGAACCAAAGGATCCCTATTCTCACTTGATGTAGTTCAGGAACCTAACAAAGAAAGGCAAGAGATTTCATCCATCATAACTGATCTTTTTGAAATTTTGGTTTTGGATGCACACATCGGATCTTTCTTTAGATCCATCAGGGGCTGAGAATCTAAGCCACAACCGCACACAGGGCCAAAGGGTGATTCAGACACATCCATTTGCAAAGAAATTAAGCAAAGAGCCACAGGTGATGCCCATTCATTTTCATTTGAAAACTCTTTTTTTCAGGCTTCACATGAGGGTGGCCTGAGGCAAAGAACTTCCTGACATTCAGGGAAACAGATACATAGTAAGAGAATGGCCCATAGCAGGGTTTCTCCACTGAGACTTTCCTGGTCACACTGATATCTGAGTTTTCTGAGATTCTCCCATTCCCTTCAGCTGTCCAGTACATGGCCATTTAACAGAGCTTGAGGTGGTACATATCTTAAACAGAAATCTATGTGCCTATTCTGGAGAGTGGCCAGAATTCAGGAAGAAAACAGGAACTTAGGCAGATAGTAGGTGTTGCCCATCCATGAGGCAAGCCGCAGTCCATTCATCAATTGGGCAGGATGAATGCTGCGAAGCTTTCTACTAGACAGAACACATCAACTGATACATTCTCTTTTCTAATGTCGACAACCACGGACACAGTGGGATACACAGACATAGAAAGACTCGCCTTGTCAAACGACTTACTAGAAACAGTTCACTACAATCCAATCAAACCGCCTTTCTTTCGTATTCTCAGAACATGAGACAAAACCACAAACCCACACCCACACCCGCAAAGGCACCTCCTTCCCCCAAGTAGGTCTGTCATATCCGGAGTGTCCTCTGACTGGTGGGCCATACTATGTTCTCCCAAAATGGCCTGTCCTGTCTCAGATCTGCTCTACTTTGCCAACTCTGTGAAGTAGTCAGGAGCCAGCAGTGATCCACTACCTGCTTTATCAGGATAGGACCCTCTTCAGAGGTTTCCTGGCATTTGGCCATCCTCAAATCAGTAGGTACCAAGAAATATTGACTCTGTCCTTCGTAAATGCAAACAAGTTAGACCACTGGGACTTGGACGGGTTATGGCTCTGGGTGCCTGGCTTCCTGGATCCCAAGTTCAGAGACTTCCATCACCAAGGAAGTGAGGTGAAGTCACTTCCTTGAGGAACTGAATGAGGTCACTGCCTTGGAAACCACGTTGTCCTAACATTTGCCTCCAAGGTTCCCATGAGATGGAGGATGCCCCTACATCCTGTGACACTTTCACAAGTTCGAATCGTATATCAAATATAGGGACCAGGGAACAGCTCTCCACACAGGCATGGTTTGGTCTATCTTCTCTGTATTAAGAAGAATGAGGCTGATTCAGACACATTCCTTAATTCTACCAGGTTGTTTGCCATTGAGATGACTTTTGCTCTCTCAGGTCCTTCATCGCTGCCTACATCTTCTCCAGGGATCATTTCTGCATTTACCTTTGAGGTTCTCAGCAGGTGGAAGATCCCATGCATTCCTGTATTGTAAGACCAACACTGTCACTGCTCTTCTTTAAAGTTAGATTGAGGGAACAGTGTATGGTTAGGGTTAATAACATTTTCATTTTCGGTTAGGAACCATTCTGCTGGATGAATAATGTTATTGGAACCTGTGATATTTATTAGAATACAGACGTGAAATATATGTACATAAACAGAAATCTAAGTAAGATTTGAAGCCCAGAAATCATTCGGCCCTTGATTGGGATACCTATCGTTGAATTACATTCTGCAAAAATATCTCAGAGAAATCGATATACAATGGCATAAGACCTTGTAACTGGATGATTGAATGTAGAAGAGAACCTCCAGTCAAAAAGTGATAGTCGGTAGGATTAGGAAGATAGTAGGTAGGTTTTAAGAAGAAGAGTGAATATAGGATTTTGACCAAAAGTTCTTTAGCAATAGGATTTCGATTAGAGTGTGAATGTAAGTTTCAGAACATGTGAAGATTTAGTCACAATGATGAACTGTGGAAAAGCAGATACCAATAGAGACATTACAAAAACAGGCAAAGTATAAAGTGAGTGAGAGGATTAGACATTTTCAACAGGGTTGAGTTTGAATATATAATCTTTGGAAGAAACTAATTTGTAGTTACCAATAGGATTTTCATTTGAGAGCATTAGGCAACCTGGACATGGATGTTTTTAGTAATCCATGTTCACTTTTCATTTAGCTTTGATACAATCATAAGTGTGACCTTTGCTTTTTGTGTCCAGAATATTTCAGTGATAAAATGCATATGTAGATCAGGTGACATGGGTATTTCTTCCAACATTTCTGGGAGCAATATTTTGAAGACGTATAAATTAGTGTTGGGGGTACAAAGAGGTGTATCCTGTGTCTATGAATATAGAGATAATGCATGAAAATACCACATTGTGAATAAATAATATAACTGGTTCCACTTTAAATAATGGATTGAATTGATATCTGAAACTAAGTAAGAAATCTTATATTGATATACAATCATTCATTCCAACCAGTTGTACATCTAATGGTAATATTAGGGTTATGGTTTATTATGAGGGGTGTGTGAGTTTTGCTTCAAATGTGATAATGGAAATCGAAAATAATGTGTTTGGAAAGAAGTTTCAAGAAAAGACCAGTCAGAAACGGAGGAATACATGTTTTCTGAAGCAGGAAGTGATTGAAAGTGAAATAAATGCCTATAAATTTGTGAACGTGTGGATGAAATATATATCCTATAATGTGCATAAACTCAAGAAATAGAAATGTACCAGTGTTGAATAAAAATAAACTTCAAAGTACATATCATGTCCCATAGGAATCTACTTGCATTGATGTTAAACTGGGTCAGTTACTGTAGAAATATTAGGATTTTTTTTTTTTTGGTGTTATACTACAATTTATTTTAGCACTAGAATGCCACAGAATGTAGAGGAAAGAGCAATGGATTTTTAGTTATAGCACTAATAATCTAACATTTAATGACTCTTTTGGGGAGTCTAGAAATTACATAAGGCTATGTAACATATATTTTATTATTTAACATTCATAAATGCTTGGGATTTTAGTAATATTTCTAGTTTTTTATTTTTTATTTTTTAAGTTGTTGATGGATCTTCATTTTGTTTATTTGTTTATGTGGTGCTGAGAATAGAACCCAGTTCCTCACACATACTAGGCAAACATGTTAACACTGAATCACAAACCCAGCCGCTCCACTTTTGTCTTAACATCGAACACGCCTCTCCCTCTTCTTTACTCACTTTCTTCCTCATTTTTCCCCTTCTCTCTCTTCCTTTTTCGTTTTTCCTCCATATCTGTTTTTCTCTCATGGCATTACAAACAGTTGTATGCTATGAAATTTAAATTTGAGACTGTTTTTTATAGTCACTATTTTTTTTTTAAAAATTTAATAATTATAATCACCTGATAGATATATTACAATACATTTATTATACATATGTGTCTATATTCATGCATATGCATTACATATATTATGTATATATATATATACATATATATTTAAAAGTACTTTGATTAGCCTGTTAGAAATAATATACACCAAGACTTTCTTAATTCTGAAGTCTTCCAGAATTAACATCTTATAATGAAAATCAAATAAACATATTTAAGAAAAAAGGTATCATTCTTTATTATCAATATTGATAATTTAATGTTTTTTATCACGTTACGCTGTAATATGGCATATTATATCTTATGAATTAGAGAAATTTTTTTGAACAACCTATTATTTAAGGACCATATGCACTGACATTTTAAATGGCTTTCTTATGATTTCAATTTCTATCAATTATGTATTAATTGCCAAATACTTATTTTAGTACTTTTCATATTCATAATTGATATAAAGTGAATTGTTTAATTTTTCTGGTAATTAGTTACTTATTATAGTAGGGACATTATTAATAGTTCTAAATTTTTATAAGTAAATGGTACAAAGATATTTTCATGCAAAATTAAGAATAATTGCATGCTCTAAATGTTTGATTGTTGATACATATAATACAGAGCTTTTGATGAGTCTCTTCCCAGTAAAACATAAAATGCAAAGATATCGTTGGGTATGTATGTCCAAATAAAGATAATGAGAAATACACATTATCAGCTAGAAACTATTAAATAAAAGATGAAAAGAACAATCCAACACATTGTACCAACTTATCAGATGAGGCAGTATTCTGAAAGAATAGCCTAAGACTAGACCTGGTCCATGACAAAATATTTACCAAAAAATGAAATATGAAAAATATAGGAAATGCTATGAATTTTTCATGAAGGTAGGTGGATTATCCTTTAATCACAATTAAGTGTATTTTCAAAAGCCAGTTTTCTGGTAAAATAAATTTGTGATAGATACAACTACACAAAACAAAGTTTCTGCTTAGCAAAATGAATGCATCTCAACACTTTTTTAGCTGATTTCTTGCCACTCAATTTTAAACCTTTATTTATTTATTTATTTTTATTGATTGTTCAAAACATTACAAAACTCATGATATATTATCTTTCATACATTTGACTCAATTGGGTTATGAACTCCCAATTTTCCCCAAATACGAATTGTAGAAGCACATTGGTTACACATTCACATTTGTACATAATGGCATAATATGATGTTGTATTCTGCTACCTTTCTATCCCCTACTATCCCCCCTCACCTCCCCTCCCATCTTTCCTCTCTACCTCATCTGCTGTTGTTCAATTCTCTCCATTGTTTTCCCCCCATTTCCCCTCACAACCTCTTATATGTAATTTTGTGTAACATTGAGGGTCTTCTACCATTTCCATATGCTTTCCCTTCTCTCCCCCTTTCTATCCCCCCACTCGTCTTTGTTTAATGTTAATCTTTTTCTCATGCTCTTCCTCCCTGTTCTGTTCTTAGGTGCTCTCTTTATATCAAAGAAGTCATTTGGCATTTTTTTAAGGATTGGTTAGCTTAGCTTAGCATAATCTCCTCTAATGCCATCCATTTCCTTGCAAAGTCTATGATTTTGCCATTTTTTAGTGCTGAGTAATACTCCATTGTGTATAGATGCCACAGTTTTTTAACCATTCATCTATTGAAGGACATCTAGGTTGGTTCCACAGTCTAGCTATTGTGAATTGTGGCGCTATGATCATTGATGTGGCAGTATCCCTATAGTACGCTCTGTTAAGACCCTCTAGTCCGAGAAGGGTGATAGCTGGGTCAAATGGTGCATTCATTCCCAGCTTTCCAAGAAATCTCCATACTGCTTTACAAATTGGCCTTATCAATTTTCAGTACCACCAGTAGTGTACAAGTGTACCCTTTTCTCCACATCCTCGCCAACACTTATTGTTGTTTGACTTCATAATGGCTGCTAATCTTACTGGAGTGAGATGTTATCTTAGGGTGGTTTTGATTTGCATTTCTCTGACTGCTAGAGATGGTGAGCATTTTTTTTATGTACTTGTTGATTGATTGTATGTCCTCCTCTCTGAAGTGTCTGTTCAGGTCCTTGGCCCATTTGTTGATTGGGTTATTTGTTATCTTATTGTTTAATTTTTTGAGTTCTTTGTATATTCTGGATATTAGGGCTCTATCTGAAGTGTGAGGGGTAAAAAATTGTTCCCAGGATGTAGACTCTCTATTTACCTCTCTTATTGTTTCTCTTGCAGAGAAAAAACTTTTTAGTTTAAGTAAGTCCCATTTGTTTATTGTTGTTATTAACTCTTGGGCTATGGGTGTCCTATTAATGAATTTGGAGCCCGACCCCACAGTATGTAGATCATAGCCATCTTTTTCTTCTATCACATGCAGTGTCTCTGATTTCATCACTAGCTCCTTGATCCATTTTGAGTTAACTTTTGTGCATGGCGAGAGAAAGGGATTCAGTTTCATTTTGGTGCATATGGATTTCCAATTTTCCCAGCACCATTTGTTGAAGATGCTATCCATCTCCCAATATGCTTTTAGCCTCTTTATCATATATAAGAATGTTGTAATTTTGTGGATTGATTTCTGTGTCCTCTATTCTCTACCACTGATCCACCTGCCTGTTTTGGTACCAGTACCACGCTGCTTTTATAACTATTGCTTTGTAGTACAGTTTGAACTCTGGTATCGCTATACCTCCAGATTCAAATTCCTGCTTAGAATTGCTTTTGCTATTCTGGGTCTTTTGTTTTTCCATATGAATTTCATGATTGCTTTATCATTTCTACAAGAAATGCCGTTGGGATTTTGATTGGCATCCATTTTAACCTGTAGAGAACTTTGGGTAATATCACCATTTTGATGATGTTAGTTCTGCCTATCCATGAACAGGGTACATTTTTCCATCTTCTAAGATCTTCTTCTATCTCTCTCTTTAGGGTTCTGTAGTTTTCATTATATAAATCTTTCACCTCTTTTGTTAGGTTGATTTCCAAGTATCTTATTTTCTTTGAGGATATTGTGAATGGAGTGGTTTTCCTCCTTTCCATTTCAGAAGTTTTGCTCCTGATATACATAAATGCCTTTGATTTATGCGTGTTGATTTTATATCCTGCCACTTTGCTTAATTCATTTATTATCTCTAGCAGTTTCTTTGTAGACCCTTTTGGGTCTGTTATATATATTATCATGTCATCCACAAATAGTGATAATTTAAGTTCTTGTTTTCCTATTTTTATGCCTTTAATTTCTATTGTCTAATTGCTCTGGCTAGAATTTCAAGAACTAAATTGAATAGAAGTGGTGATAGAGGGCATCCCTGTCTTGTTCCAGATTTTAGAGGCAATCCCTTCAGTTTTTCTCCATTTAGGATGATGCTAGCCTGAGGTTTAGCATATATAGCTTTTACAATGTTGAGGTAAGTTCCTGTTATCCCTAGTTTTTCTAGTGTTTTGAACATAAAGGGATGCTGTACTTTGTCAAATGTTTTTTTCTGCATCTATCGAGATGATCATATGGTTCTTGTCTTTAAGTCTATTGATGTGGTGAATAGTATTTATTGATTTCCGTATATTGAACCAGCCTTGCATCCCAGGGGTGAATCCTACTTGATCATGGTGCACAATTATTTTGATATGCTTTTGTATTCGATTCATCAGGATTTTATTGAGAATTTTTGTATCCAAGTTCATTAGAGATATTGGTCTGTAGTTTTGTTTCTTTGAAGTGTCTTAGTCTGATTTCAAGATCAGGGTGATTTTGGCCTCATAGAATGAATTTGAAAGAGCTCCTTCTTTTTCTATTTCTTGAAAGAGCTTGAAAAGAATCAGTATTAATTCTTCTTTGAAGGTTTTGTAGAACTCCGCTGTTTACCCATCCGGTCCAGGGCTTTTTTTCGTTGGTTATCTTTTGATGGCTTCTTCTATTTCTTCCTTTGTCATTGGTCTGTTTAAATTGTGTGTGTCTTCCTGACTCAATCTGGGCAGATCGTATGACTTAAGAAATTTATTGATATCTTCACTATCTTCTATTTTATTGGAATATAGGGTTTCAAAATACTTTCTAATTATCTTCTATATTTCTGTAGTGTCTGTTGTGGTATTGCATTTTTCACCCCCTATGTTAATAATTTGAGTTCTCTCTCTTCTTCTCTTCGTTATCATGGCTAAGGGCCTGTCAATCTTATTTATTTTTTCAAAGAACCAACTTTTAGTTTATCAATTTTTTCAATGATTTTTTGTTTCAATTTCGTTGATTTCTGCTGTTATTTTAATGTCATCTACTACATTTGCTGTTGTTTTGCTCTTCCTTTTCTAGGTTTTTGAGGTGTAGTGTGAGTTCATTTATTTGTTGTTTTTTTTTCTTTTTTTGATGAAAGAACTCCAAGAAATGAATTTTCCTCTTAAAACTGCTTTCATTGTGTCCCATAGATTACAGTAGGTTGTGTCTGTATGGTCATTTGTCTCTAAGAATTTTTTTGTCTCCTCCTTAATGTCTTCTGTAACCCATTGATCATTCAGTAGAATATTGTTCATTTTCCATGTGATGTAGGATTTTTCCTTCCTTCTTTTATCATTGATTTCCAGTTTCATTTCATTATGATCTGATATGGTGCATGGTATTATCTCCACGCCTTTATATTTACTAAGAGTTGCCCTATGACCTAATATATGGTCTATCTTTGAGTAGGATCCATCTGCTGCTGATAAGAAGGTGTATCCACTTGATGATGGTTGATATATTCTATATATGTCGGTTAAGTCTAGGTTATTGATTGTGCTGTTGAGTTCTATAGTTTCTTTATTCAGTTTTTGTCTAGAGGATGTGTCTAATGGTGAGAGCGGTCTGTTGACGTCACCTATAATTATTATGTTGTAGTCTATTTGACTCTTGAACTTGAGAAGAGTTTGTTTTATGAGTGTGGCAGCTCATTTGTTTGCTGCATACAAATTGGTAATTGTTATGTTATGTTGGTGGATGGTTCCTTTTAACGTTATATAGTGTCCTTCTTTATCCCTTTTGATTAACGTAGGTTTGAAGTTGATTGTATTTGATATGAGTTTGGCCACTCCTGCTTGCTTCCGTGTGCCCTGTGAGTGGTATGATTTTTCCCAACCTTTTACTTTCAGCCTGTGTATGTCTTTACCTATCATATGAGTCTCCTGAAGGCAGCATATTGTTGGATTTGTTTTTTTGATCCAGGTTACTACCCTATGTCTCTTGAATGGTGAGTTTTGGCCATTAACATTTAAGGTTACAATTGAAATATGATTTGTACATCCATTAATGTTAATTTATTTATTTATTTTAGTTTGGCTAGTTTTTACTTTTTGGTTATTTTCCTCCCCCTTTACTGAGATACCTCCCACTGTTAGTTTGGGGCACTATTTTTCAATTCTTCTTCTTGTAGTATTTTGCCCAAAATCCTTTGCAGTGCTGGTGTTATGGGTGTGAATTCTTTTAGTTTTTATTCATTGTGAAAGATTTTAATTTTATTGTCAAATCTGAAGCTTAATTTTGCTGGATACAGTATTCTTTGTTGGAATTCATTATTTTTCAGTGTTTGAAATACATTGTTCCAGGATCTTCTCACTTTCAAAGTTTGTGATAAAAAATCAGTCGTTAATCTAATTGGTTTACCCCTGAATGTAATCTGCCTCCTTTCTCTCGTAGCTTTTAATATTCTCTCCTTGTTCTGTATGTTGGCTATCTTCATAATTATATGTCTTGGAGTTGGTCTATTATGGTTTTGAATGTTTGGGGTCCTGTAGGCTTCAAGGATTTAGCAATCCATTCCATCTTTCATCTCTGGGAAGTTTTCTAGAATTATTTCATTTAATATGTTGTCCATTCTTTCGGTTTGAATCTCTATGGCTTCTTCTATCCCGATGACTGTGAAATTTGTTTTTTTTTATGACATCCCATATCTTTTGAATAGACTGCTCTTGGGACTTAAGCATCTTTTCTGTGTTGACTATATTCTTTTCAAGTTGATAAACGTTGTCGTCATTATCTGATGTTCTGACTTCTATTTGATCTAGTCTATTTGTAATATTCTCGTTTGAGTTTTAATTAATAGTTTCCTGCATTTCTAGGATTACTGTTTGATTTTTTTTAAGATCTCTATCTCCTGGTAAAGCTTGTTCTTTGCCATTTGAATTTGTTTAATTCATTTTCAAAATATACTTTTATTGCTAGGACTTGCTGATTCATGTATTCTCTAATATCCCTTTCCATCTGAGTTAGGTAAGCCTTGAGTTTTTTTCCCTATCCCTGTTTCTGATGATTCTAGGTCCTCCTGTAGAATTAAGTTGTCCTGCATTGTTTGTACACATTTTTTTCCTTTGTTTTTTCATGATGTTCACGTTGTTTTCCATCTCTATTTGATTGCTGTTTTTCTGCTCTATTCTATAGATTTGTTTTGGTTTAATATATCTGTTGTCTCTCCTTTGTGTTGGTAGACTATGCCTGCTAAAGTGAATTCTGCTTGGAAGGAATTGCGATGGCCGAGCTCCAGTGATGTCACCTGTCTGCTATGGCGGGCCCCAGGCTCCTTGCCAGGGTGTTCAAATGGGAGTGGGCTGGGACTGATCTGTCTCTGTTTGTTTTCAACTCCCGGTCGCCGGCGGGCGGGCGGTCTCCAGCTGTCCAGTCACACAGTCAGCGGGTGGGCTGTCACTGGTGGGCGGGAGATCTCTAGCCACCCAGTTGCACGTGCAGCCAGCGGGCGATTGGTCGCTGGTAGGCAGGCGGGCACCAGCCACCCAGTCGCACCAGCAGCGGGCTGTTTGTGACCAGTGGGCGGGCGTTCTCCAGCCGCCCAGTTATCTCCTGCTAGTCCTGGTTTCTCGTGATAGACCAGATTTCCCCTGAGTGATGCCTCTCGGCAGCTCATACTGTCCTATGGGCCTGCCGTTTCTTGGGTGTGGATGGTGTCTATGGGGAACCCCGGCACTCTATTGTTTTGATTTTTTCCTCTTGCCCCTCTCCCAGCTCTGGCTAGACAGGTTTTGTTTTCGCCTCTGATGGGAGGGGAAGTTGAAGGTCAGGTGCCTCTAGTTTTCCCGACGTCTTTATGCAGGCTCTCTCTGATAATCTCTCCAATGGAAAGCCTAAGAGAGATTTTATGTGAATTCCCTGCTGTATGGGAGATGAGCTGAGTAACACAAACCTGTTTTATTGTTGCAATCTGTTGGAGAGTGGCGGTGGTTACTTCTGCTCTCCAAGATGTTGGCCGTTGGTTTCCTTGGTGGAGTTTTTATTGTGGGGTGATAGAACTGTAGCACTTCCTTCCCCGTCTGAAATCCCAAACTCAGCCCGGGGCTCAGTTGGAGGTCAGCCAGCAGGATTCCACAGAATCTGCAGCAACGTTTCTCCCTGCCGGCTGGTCGCTTCTAGGTGGTGCCCTGCTGTCTCTAGCCACGGGGCAGGCCACACAGATTTGTCAGCCCAGATCTCCGGTCGCACATTTGGCTCGTGTTTGAGACTCAATTACCGGACCTCATTGGTGGAAATCATTCTTCTAGGTTTCGGTGCACACCCATTTTTCTGTAAGATCCTAAAAGATAATTTTTTGTCGTTCTAACTCGTTATTCACCTGTGAAGTGGCGCAGTTCACAGGGTGTGAGTGGCAGATTCAGAGACATCCCTTCATCCTGACCAGGTTGTTTGCCATGGAAGATGACTTTTGCTGTCTCAGGTCCTTCATAGCTGCCTACATCTTCTCCATGGCTTATTTCTCCATGGACCTTTGAGGTTCTCAGCAGGTGAAAGATCCCCTACAATCCTGTATTATAAGACCAACTCTGTCCGTGCTCTTCTTTAAAGTTAGATTGAGGGAACACTGTAGGGTTAGGGTTAATAACATGTTTGATTTGGGTTAGGAATCATTCTGTTTATGAATAATTCTATTGAGAAGCTGCGATATGTATAAGAATATATAGTTGAAATATATGTAGGAAAACAGAAATCTAAGTAAGATTTGAATCCCAGAATGGCATTGGGCCCTTAATTGGGATACTTAGCGTTGAATTACGTTCTGCACAGATGTCTCAGGTAAATTGATATACAATGTCATAGGACCCTGTACCTTGGAAGATTGAATGTAGATGAGAACATCCATTTAAAAAGGTATAGTTGTTATTGAATGGTTAATTAAATAGGTACTTGTCACTTCCTGTTTTTCTCTATGCTTAACCAAACACTGTTGAAATCTTGAGAACTGTTTGCTAATCTTGTTCCCAGAATGTGCTGTCCCCAGTTTTCAAACTGCAGAATTTACTCTCTCACCTGGTTGCACGCAAACTGCCCACTCCCACTGACACATCAATAAATTTCCCTCCTTGCCCTCGGCAAGGAAAGTATATAAGCTCTGCTCAAGCTCTTCTCAGGGCTCTCTGCTGTATTCAAGTGAGCTCTGAGCCCCAGCATGCTGGAACTCCAATAAACCCTTTGCTGTTTCATGAGTCAGTTTCTTGGTGGTCTCTTCCTCCAATGCACGCCCGACCTTTACACATGAAGTTTCCACTGATATCTGGCAGCGGCGGATGAGAGACCCCAACGGGCTACTCTTGGGGTAAGTAAGTCTTCTATTCCTGGTTTCAGGTTTCAGGTTAGGACTTGGAAAAATGGCTATTGATGAAGAGTGTGAGCTCTCTCCGACAGTGGCTGACAGACGTGTCACAGAGCCACAGGCCACGTTCCTGGAGGACGCCCCAGAGGACTTGGGAAATTTAGTTATAATAGATTCCTCGACTCAGTGATATTTTGTTTTGGATTCGGTATTGCCAGCCCATTGGTTATTGCCGGCTACTCAGTCCTGATCTCAGTGTTGGACGTCCATTGCCTGTCTTTATTGTCTTGTCTTGTCTGTTTCATGTGTCGTTGCTTTCACTGTTTGTGGATCTTTCATTATGGGACAGAGCACTTCAATGCTAGATCTCAGTTTAAAGGGCGACTCTTATGCGTGGTCTCATAAAATCCCAACACAATTAATGGCAATACTTCTCTGAGCTCAGTTCCAGAACTCAGTCTCTAAGGGGAATCGCACCAGAGTTCAAGCCCAGGTGGACCCAGTCATCTCTTCCAAATGCCACACAAATGACCACAATTAAAACCAAAACACTCCCCAATGGCCCTCATCTTCTTCCATATAGACACTCATCATAACCTCTGGCTGGACGTTTCCATGAGGGGCATAGCCCAAGACAGTGTCCAAAACATGCTCCCTTGCCGCTAATTTGCCTAAAGTCAGGGTGGCCTGGAAACCCTTCCAGTGAACCAGGATTGATCAAATACGCCTGCCATTAATACTGATCTTCTTCTGCAATTTGAGGCCTACTGACTGTCAGGTGTAGATTCTTTATGTGAATTTCAGTCATAAGAAAACCCAACCACATCTGCAGTGCTTTGAAAAACTCATTTGTCCCAAAGGATCCCAATTCTCACTTGATGGACGTCAAGAACCTAACAGAGGAAGGAGAGAAACTTCACCCACAATGACTGCTCTTTTGGCCATTTTGGTTTTGGATGCACACATGGGATCTTTCTTTAGATCTATCAGTTGCAGAGAATCTAAGACACAGCCTCACACAGGGCATAGAGTTGGATTCAGACACATCCATTTCCAAAGCAATTAAGCAAAGAGCCACAGCTTATGCCCATTCATTTCCATCTGAAAACTGTTTTCTTCAGGCTTCACAAAGGGGTGGTCCGAAACAAAGAACTTCTTGACATTCAAGGCAACAGAACATTATATAAGCAAAAGGCTCAAAGAAGGGTTTCTCCACTGAGAGTTTACTGGTCACACTGATATCTGTGTTTTCTGAGATGCTTGCCATTCCCTTCATCTATCCAGTACATGGCCATGTCACAGAGCTTGGAGGTGGTACATATCTTGGACACAAAACCATGAGCCTATTCTGGAGATTGGCCAGAATTCAGAAAGAAAATTGGAAATTACTAAGATCGTTGGTGTTGCCCATCCTTAAGGAAAGCTGCAATCCATTCATTAATTGGGCAGGATGAATGCTGGGAAGCTTTCTACAAGACAGGACAAATCCATTGATGCATTCTCTTTTCTAATGTCTACAACCACGGACATAGTGGGATACACAGACATAGAAACACTCGCCTTGTCAAACGTCTTACTAGAAACAGTTCAACCCAAAAAAACAAACCACCTTTCCTACCTATTCTCAGAACATGAGACAAAATCATAAACCCAAAACCACACCCATATTGGCACCTCCTTCCCCCAAGTAGGTCTGTGACTCTAGGGAGTGTCCTCTGACTGGTGGGCCATACAATTTTCCCCTGAAAAGTCCTGTCCTGTCTCAGGTCTGTTCTCCTTGACCAACTCTGTTAAGTTGTCAGAAGCTAGTGTTTAGCCACTACCTGCTTTCTCAGGAAAGGCCCTTCTTCAGAGCTCTCCTTGCTTTTGCCATCCTAACATCAGTAGGTACAAAGAAAGACTGACTCTGTCCTTGGTAAATCCAAACAAGTGAGCCCATTGGGACTGGGACTGGGACTGGCTCTATGTGCCTGGTTTCCAGTATCCCAAGTTCAGAGAGATCCATCACCAAGAAAGTGAGGTGAGGTCACTCCCTTCAGGAACTGAATAAATTCACTGCCTTGTAAACCATTTTGTCCTAATAGTTGATTCCAAGTGTCCCATTAGATGGAGGCTTCCCCTACTTCCTTTGAAACTTTCACAAGTTAGAATGGTATGTCAACCTTAGGAACCCGGGAATAGCTATCCACACAGGCCTGGTTTGGTCAATCTCCTCTACATTAAGAAGAGAGAGGCTGATTCAGACACATCCCTTCATCCTGACCAGGGTGATTGCCATGGAAGATAACTTTTGCTCTCGCAGATCCTCCATAGCTGACTATATCTTCTCCAGGATTCATTTCTGCATGGACTTTGGAGGTTCTCAGCAGGTGGAAGATCCCCTACATTCCTGTATTGTAAGACCAACTCTGTCCCTGCTTTTCTTTAAATTTAGGTTGATAGAACAGTGTATTCTTAGGGCTAATAAAATGTTTGATTTGAGTTAGGAATAATCCTGCGGGATGAATAATGGTATTGGGAACCTGAGATATTTATAAAAATATAGAGGTTAAATATATGAATGAAAACCGAAATCTAGGTAATTTTGAAGCCCAGAAGGGCATTGGGCCCTTGATTGGGATACTTAACTTTGATTTACATTGTGTACAGATGTCTCAGATAAATAGATATACAATGGCATCGGACCTTGTAGCTTGGATGATTGAATGTTGAAGAGAACATCCAGTCAAAAACGGATAGTAGGTAGAATTAGGTACAGAGTTGGTTTAGGAAGAAGAGTGAGTATAGGATTTGGAACAAAAGTTCTGGAGCATTAGGGTTCTGGTTAGAGAGTGAAAGTGAACATAAGTTCATGTGAAGGGTCAGTCACAATGGTGAACTGGTGAAAATATGCAGGAAACCACATATCTTTAGAGACATTATGAAATCAGGCAAAGTATAAAGTGAGTGATATGATTATGCATTTTCAACAGGGTTGAGTTTGAATATATAATCTTAGGAAGAAACAAATTTCCCCTTCCTCTCCTGTTTTCTCTTTTCTTTCCACTATACAAAGTCTAATCTGGGACAGAAAAGATCCGTCCTTTATAGGGCATATCAGGACATATACAGGATTGCCTGGAGCCCTTAGTTTGGGTAATGATTTAGCAGATAAAACTACGCATGACATACATATTTTCTCTACAGCAGAAGAAGCTACAAATTTTCATAAAAAATTCCATGTCAATGCTAATACTATACATAAGCGCTTTAAAATAACTAAGGAACAAGCTAGACAAATAATAAAACAATGTCAAAATTGTGTGACCATTTTACCACAAGTTAATCTTGGAGTCAATCCTAGAGGATTGATACCTAACCATATTTGGCAGATGGACGTCACAAACTTGCCAGAATTTGGAAAATTAAAATATTTGCATGTTACAGTTGATACTTCTTCTGAATTTTTGATGGACTCCCTTCATGCCGGAGAAAAAAAACTAAAGATGTTATAGCTCATTGCTTACAAAATTTTGCCACTGTGGGCATTCCAAAACAGTTAAAAACAGATGTTGCCCCTGGTTATACTTTTACCTCCTTTAAAGAATTTTGCTCATCATTTTGCATTACTCATATAACAGGAATCCCATACAATCCGCAGGGACAAGGCATAGTTAAATGAGCTCATCAAACTATTAAAACGTACTAATTAAATGAAAAAAAAGGAATTGGGAAGGGGTATATATTCCCCAAAGATAAACTTAAAATAACCCTTTTTACTCTAAACTTTGGAAATTTGGATTCATCAGGGCTTAGTCCTGTGGAAAGGCATATGTGTCCAAAAAATGTACATAAGCCCAAGGTACTTTGGAAGGATATTCTAACAGGACAATGGAAATGTCCTGACCCAGTAATTGTCTGGAGTTGGAGGTCTGTTTGTGTGTTTCCACAGGGAGAACAGCAGCCGATTTGGATTCCAGAGAGACTAACTAAAGCGATTTCTACAGATTAAAAGAATATGATTTGGCTCAAATCCATAACAGCTGATATCCAGAACTCCAGTTTGGCTATTCTTACATCTGTGACAAATCCAGGATGCTTTTTTCAATATCTATTTTATTATTACCCTTTCCCATGTCATGAAGTTCTATTTTGTTTTTTGAGCTCATACAAACCTAGGTTAATGTTTTGCTGATCAGTTCTATTTTTGGACTATAGAGTTTTTAGACATTGCAATGGAGATTTCACCTGTAAAACGTTATAAGGCCTTTACTCTTATGTTATGTGTTGTATGTATTATATTACGTGTGCACACTTGTGTTTTTTGTTATATGTTTGAATGTACGTATGTCCATATATCATATATGATGAGCGCTCATGAAAAAATGGATCCAAATATATTTTTATACACTTGATGTAAATGTTTTAATTTAAATTGGGTAAACACCTGTTGAGGATTGTTTTAAAATGTGTACAAAAAAGGAGGTTAACAGATCTGTTTGTTTACTTTCACAATTTCTTTTCATTATATTTAATAATTCTCTTCAAGACAATGTAAATTGTTAAGAAAATTGTTTTCTTTTAGTACCTTCTGGAATGTTACATAATTTTTCTTGGGCCATTATTGCCAAAATTCCTATCTTCATCCCAGTGCCTGTAAAGAAAAAGATAAAACCAATCTACAGCTTCTGCAATAGCCATCACTGAACTGCTTGCAGAACTTGCCTGGACTATGTATCACCTGTATGCATTGTGAACTCACCTGCATGCATTGTGAACAATATGTTGGTGAATTGACTTGTGGTAGTGTTGGGGTATTTTTGCTGATGATGTCATTGGTGGTACAATTTTTCCAAAAGGAGCCGTCAATTGGCTTGGTGTATCTTCCTCCCTTCTGCTGTCATGGTCGTTCAGCTAAAATTTGGGGGCCAACAGAGGTGAGACAAAGAACCTCACCCCCCGCTGGTACAAAGACCTCTCCACAGGTGTGACTGTATACTGGACCTGTAGCTAGTGACGGGTAAGATCCAATTGCAATGGTACCAATCTAAGACTGGAGGCTGATACCTTGAGGTCAGCTCATTCGATAATGGGTAAGCACCATATGTACTATTGGACAACCTAAGGCAGGCATGGTCCCTAAGGCACATGCTTGTTCTTTAAACAGAGAGGGGGAGGTGTTGAGAGGCACAGCCCAAGGGGCCAAACAAACTTTCAGACTGCCAGCTGATGATTGGCTAACAGCGGCCCCAGCAACATCAAGCTAATTGGCTCCTCTGCGGTGATGCTCATTGGAGATGCTCATTGAGCAGTTTCCCCACCCTTTCAGACTGCAAGCTGATGATTGGCTCACAGCAGCCCCAGCAATATCTAGCTGATTGGCTCCTCTGTGGTAATGCCATTGGGCTGTTTCCCCACCCTTTCAGACAACGGAGCTGCTCATTGTGGGACTTTTTGGGCTCTGCCCACACGACCCAGCCAATCGACCTCAAGAGAAGGAGTGTGGAGGTTGAGAGCTTGTGGGAAGCCAGTAGTGGCAGTTGGGCTCTGAGGGTTTTTCCCGAGGAGGTAATTTTTAGTCATGTGTGGTTCTAAAAGTAAGGTTAGTTTCTTTTGACAAGTGGCTCCTGAATTGTGCCCAGCCAGATTGCAGCAATCCTAAAGTGATGGAGAAAAAGAACCCAAACAGAATAGAAATACAAGCAGTTTAGAGAGGCATGGTGTATAGTTGGATTTACCTTTTGCATGATAAAGGGTAGGTGTTATAAATCTAGTCAATTTTAAATTGAAATAGTTCTCCATGTGTTTTATAGTTAACAAATATGTGAATTTCTATCTCCCTTTATCTGTAGCCTATTCAGCACATGTATTTTTGTATGTACATATAGAATCCTACCTGGTATCACATGTACATTTTTGTTAGATGGCTGACTTGGCAGATACAAATTTTTAGAAGAGGTCACTCCTCCTAAACGTTGTTGGAATTGAAAATTAAAACTATGGGTGAGCTTCCTTGTTGAACAATATAATACATAAATCCATGTTCAGTAAAATGAATAGTTTTGGATCTATGGATGTTATATATTTCATGATGAATTTCGATTGGCATATATATTGCTACCTTTTAATGCCTCTCTCTCTCTCTCTCTCTCTCTCTCTCTCTCTCTCTCTATATATATATATATATATATATATATATATATATATATATATATACATACATACACACACACACTCTCCAGATTTTTCAGAATGTAAAATATATGTGTCTTATTATACAATCCCTAAATGCATTCATATTCATGAATGTGGATTTATAACCAAATGTTCACAAAGTTATTTTCAGAAATATTCATCCACCTTAAATACATATTGTATCCTAGTACTGAAATCAAAATTCAGTGAATGGTGCATAGAAGTCCTAATTTTTCTACAGTAACTGACCCACTTTAACATCAATGCAAGTAGATTCCTATGGGACATGATGTGTATTTTGACCTTCATTTTTATTCAACACTGTTACATGACTATTTCTTCAGTTTATGCACATCATAGGATATATATTTCATTCACAATTTTGCAAATTGATAGGCTTTTGTTTCACTTTTAATCACTTCTTGCTTCAGTACACAAGTATTCCTCTATGTTTTTTGACTGGTCTTTTCATGATACTTCATTTTATTTTAGATTTCAATAATCACTTTTAAAGCAAAACTCACTCACTCTTCATGATAAACCATAAACCTAATATTACCATTAGATGTATAAATGGTTGTAATGAATGTATGTATCTCAATATAAGATTTCCTGTAAATTTGTAAATATCAATTCAATCCAATATTTAAAGTTGGAACCAGTAATATTATTTATTCACAGTATGGTCTATTCATTCATTTTATCTATATTCCTAGACACAGGGAACACCTATTTGTACACCCTATACTAATTTATACACCTTCAAAATATTGCCCACAGAAATGGTGGAAGAAATACTCATGTCACCTGATCTACATATGCACTTTATCACAGTAATATTCTGGAAACAAAATGCAAAGTTCACACTTATGACTGTGCCAAAGCCTAAATGGAAAGTGTGCATGGATTACTAACAATATCCATGTCCAGATTGCCTAATTCTCTCAAATGTCAATCCTATTGGTGACTAAATATTTGATTCTTTCTAAGATTTTATACTCAACCTCTACCCTGTTGAAAATGTCTAATCCTATCACTCAATTTATACTTTGCCTGATTTCTTAATATCTCCATTGATATCTGCTTCCCCATATATTTTCCCCAGTTCATCATTGTGTCTGACTCTTCACATGTGGTGACATTTACATTCACTCTCTACCGCAAACCCTATTGCTAAAGAAATTTTTGTCCAAATCCTATACTCACTTTTCTTCCTAAACCTACTGACTATCTTCCTAATCCTACCAACTATGCCTATATGAGTGGATGTTTTCTTCTACATTCAATCATCCAATTTTCAAGGTCCTATGCCATTGTATATCGATTTATCTGAGACATCTGTTTAGAAGATATTTAAAAGCTAAGTATCCCAATCAAGGTCCCAATGCTCTTCTGGGCTTCAAATCTTACCTAGATTTCTGTTTTTATACTTATATTTCACCTATATATTCTTGTAAATATCACAGGTTCCCAATACCATTAATTCATCCAGCAGAATGATTCCTATCCCAAATAAAACCTGTTATTACCCTAACCATACACTGTTCCCTCAATGTAACTTTACAGAATAGCAGGGAAAAAGTTGGTCTTACACTACATTAATGTAGGGGATCTTCAACCTGCTGAGATCCTCAAAGGACCATGCAGAAATGATTTCTGGAGAAGTTGTAGGCAGCTATGAAGGACCTGAGGGAGGAAAACTTAACTTCCATGGTAAACAACCTGGTCAGAATGAAGGGATGTGTCTTTATCAGCCTCTTTCATCTTAATGTAGAGAAGATTGACCAAACCAGGCCTGTGTGGAGAGCTGTTCTCGGGTGCCTATGGTTGATATACCATTCCAACGTGTGAAAATGTCACAGGAAGTAGGGGCACCCTCCATCTCATGGGACCCTTGGAAGCAACTCTTAGGACAAAGTGGTTGCCAAGGCAGTGACTTCATTCACTTCCTGATTGAGGTTACCTCACATAACGTCCTGGGTGATGGAACTCTCTAAACGTGGGATTCAGAAAGCCAGACAAGCACAACCAGTCCCAGTCCCAGTCCCAGTGGTCTCACTTTATTTGGATTTACCAAGGACAGAGTCTGTCTTTCTTGGTACCTACTGATGTGAGGATGGCCAAAAGACAGGAAAGCTAAGAAGAGGGGCCTTTCCTGATAAAGCAGGTAGTAGCTCACCACTGGCTTCTGACAACTTCACACAACATTCTTCCCTCAATGCAGCACAAAGGTCCCTTTCACTCATGAAGAGGAGGTCCAACCCTCAACTGTTCTGTAAAAGAACTTCAGAGAGAGAGGTTAAAGATTCCTGCAAAGCTGTTATGGAGGTTTCTAATATATTTAAGTTTTGGTCTATTTCTGCTTCTAACTGGGTCATTTGTTGGGTCCCATGGACCAGGGCAGTGGTTCCTGTGCCCACCCTTGTGGCAACTCCTATTCTTTATAGGATGGCTAAAGTGAGGGACATATGTTCCCAGTGAAACCGGGTTGTATGTCCCACCTATTCGATCTTCAAATGAACCTGCGTCATGATAGAGCATTCTGGGTAACATATGCACCATTACACAATTAATCACATCCGTTTTTCATTTCATGAAAACATCAACAATGTTTTAGTATATAGAATTATACTGTTGTAGGGACGGACAAGGCAAGGCACCTAAGATAGCACCAAAGACAGTGAAACAGTCCTATTTGGTTGCACCCAGATTCAGAGGGCATTGCTTCGGTTGTAATCAATTAATCTTCTGAATTCCAAGTTTAGGTAGTTTCAGAATTTTGTACCCAACATGTAAGAGAAGTGGCTCAGAAGATCACACTCTGTAGAAGTTCACAAAAAGCTGTTTTTGTTTCTGTTTTTTTTTTCTCTGTTCTGGGCAAGTTAACTTTTCAAGAACAACTGGGTGGGGGAGAGCTTTTACTTCCCTTTCTTTTTTCCCCTTGCCAGCTGTTACCATGGAGCCCAGATGGTAACTTCTTTATCTTAGAAATGTTGCCATCTCTGTGAAGCCCCATTTCAAGGCCAGAGGAATTGTTCACATATTTTGTGAAAAACTAGTAAGGGGGTGTCTAGCTTAGGAGTGCTGATTATTTTTAGCCAGTGGCCAAGTGGAACAGGGCAACATTAAAAGAGGAAGGTTATCTACACTGAAATCGTTTATAGGGACTTTTTTGCTGAAAGTCCTAAAGTCAGCCATGGTGAAGACTCCTGGAGAAGGTGAGTGAAAACTTTTCTGTGGGCCTGGTACAGAGGGGGGAGACAGAGAAGTCGGGGCTTAGAGCAGCTTCATGGATCTGAGAATGAGAAAGGAGAGATGTAAAAGAATAATGGGAAAGGGGTTTGGGATATTCCTAGCAACAAAACTTGAGCAGTAGAACAGGTAGAGCAGAGGGGAAGAAGGGAGTGAGTATCCACAAAGCCTGTGAGGGACTTTAAATTTTTAGTAACCTGTTTTCAGTGATGAAAGAGCAACTTTAAAGGCCATTTTTATTACATTTGGATAAGGGTCTGAGGGCTCTCCTCAGCTGGTTTGAGCTATGGGTTAGCTGGAAAGAGGACCTGGTGGGACCCAGTGCGGGCAGTGACAAGAGAAGAGAGGAGTGAGTCGGTGGAGGGGTACCTCAGTACCTGCTTCTCAGCCAGGGGGCAATGGTCTGAGAACCGGTGTTGGTTTGGGTTTTTGATCTAGTAATTGAAGGGAAGAAATCAGGTTGCTGAGTTTGGAGTGACAGCAGATAGTCTGGAGAAGAAGGCTGAGGGTGAGGATCTATTGGAGAAGCATAGTTCAGGATGTGAGCGAAGGAGGGAAAAGGCCTCCACATAGGGGAATCTGCTTTTACCCTTTTGAGCACTTGCAGAAGTTAAAAAGGTCACACAGTATTTGAGGATCTAGAGACCCCTCTGGGGGCCATGGGTTTTGGTTATCTAATTGGTCATATGGCCAATGCTGTGTACAGAATTTGATGAGGAGTTCGGGTTCCATCAGGAAGCCCCTGTATGCTCACATCCCCATGACTTACAGAAGAAATTGGCTTTTCCTCCACACAGCTGTTGCTGTTTGTGGCTTTGATTGTCTGCCGGGCAAACATAGTAATCTAGGCTAGCCAACCTGCACCTGGCTTACCTGTCCCGACATCCATAATGTTTGTTTCCATTATTTATGGTACAAAAGGTATTTAATGGAATTTTAGTGGGATCCTCTTCATCAGGGATATCCTAATAGGAAAGACCTATAGCCAGCTAACAAATGTCTGGGTGGAGAAATGGCCACCAGGTCCCAAAGTGGGCTATATGTGAGATAGATTATACTTCTTCTCCAGTAGGATTTGTGATCAGCCATCGCTGCTGAAAGGGCTGATGAGGGTTAGAACTACTGGTGGTCAAGGAGAGACTCTATAGCTTCATCCACCTGGCGAATACACAATTTGAAAGGGTTACCAGTCTCTTCCAGTTTCCAGGCAGAGTCTGGACAGGGTGCAGGCTTGAGATGAGAGGCCAGGATCCAGGAAGTGATTCTGTCTACCTTTACCACTGTTGGTGTTATAAGTAGAACCTGGTATGATCCTTTCCAGTGGGGTTCCAGGGATGACACCTGATGTTGTCTTACATAGACAAAGTCTCCTACTTGATATTGATGTGGAGTCCCCTCATCTCCAGGTTGGTAGGCAGTGGCCAGCTGTTTTCACAGGTATCGCTGAGTTCTTTCAACAGCTGTAAGTCTGTCAAGCATGGTGGTGTGGAAGGGATCGTTAGGTCTTAGAGTTGGGTTAGGTCCCTTACTGGAATAGGGGCCCCATAGGGAATTTCATAGTGGGTGAGGTTACACAAAGAAACAGAGAGAGAATTTCTTGCATGAAACATTGCATAAGGCAGAAGCATTGTCCAATCTTTTATGTCGGTCTCTAAGCTTAATTTCATTAAGGTCTCTTTAATGGTTCTATTCATTCATTCTACCTGTCCTGCACTCTGTGGTCTATAAGCACAATGTAATCCCCAGGGTACTGGCTAACCCCTAACGTACCTGGGTCATGAATGCAGGTCCATTATCAGACTCTTTTACCTTAGGCAGGTCGTATCTTGGAAAAAAATCTTCCAGGATCTTCTTGACCACCATTTGTGCTGTTTCTTTCTTTCTTTCTTTCTTTCTTTCTTTCTTTCTTTCTTTCTTTCTTTCTTTCTTTCTTTCTTTTTTTTTGGTGGGGAAGGCTTTAATCCATCCTGAAAATGTATCTACAAAGACTAGGAGATATTTAAGTCCATACCTTGCATGCTTAATTTCAGTAAAGTTCACTTCCCAGAATTGTCCTGGTCTTTTTCCTCCTAGGTGCTTTCCTCCAGGAAGCTTGGAAGGGTAAGCATAAACCAATTGATGGACCCGACAGGCTTTTGTTACCCATTCAGTCCTTTTGCTGTGATTTGGTTAGTGGAAAACTCTGTTCTTGATCCTTCAGGAATGCCTGCAGTTTCTTTGAACAAAGTTGAGTGAGTTGATGTACATTTTCTACTGACATAGTTAGAGCCATGACTATAGGAGTTTTTTACTGAAGGATTTAGAAATCCCACTTGGTTGCCTTCAGGGTTAAAAGTTATTTTGGCCCAGAGCTTGGTGAGCAGATCTCTGCCCATCAATGGGGCCAGGCATTCTGTGATTACTAGGAAGGATTGATGGATTTTCCTTTTCCCAGGTCCATGGTCCTCTTAGTTGTCCAAGCCCGATACTTACTGCCATTTGCCACTTGAACTAGAGACCTTTTATTTGATAGATGGCCCAATGGGGTCTTAAGGGCTGAGTATATTGCCCCTGTATCCACTTCAAAGTTTACTGGGGTCCCCTACACTTCAAAAGTTACCCTGAGCTCCGGGAGGGGATGATAGCCCCGACTTTTGGAGTCATCCTCAAGAGTCAGAATGGCTGGCAGGAGTGGCTGTCTCTTTCTAGGGAACTCTTTGGCCCAGTGTCCTTTTTTTTACAGTAGGCACAGTGATCTGAGGCAAGGAGTGGCCTCTGGCGTGGGCCCAGGTATCCCTTCGTGTCTCCCTGTTTCTTAATTTCTGGCCTATTTGTTGTTATGACCAGGACCTTAGTCAGCGCCTTAGTCTGTCTTTTGTTTCTTTTATCCTCCCTTTGTTCCCTTCTCTTCCTCAGTTTCTCTCTTAAAGTATACCTTCTCGGCTTCTCTGACTAAATCTCTCAAAGTCATATCTTGTAATCCATCTAAGCATTTTAACTTTCTTTTAATATCCGGGGCAGCTTGCCCAATAAAGGCCATTGTGACAGATGAGTTTTGATCCTCTGCCTGAGGATTGAAAGGAGTATATCTTCTATATGCCTCCATAATTCTCTCTAGAAACATAGAGAGAGGTTCTTCAGGCCCTTGAATAATCTCTCTTACCTTGGCCTAATTAGTTGGTCGCCTAGCGGCCGCACGGAAACCCACTATTAGAGCCCAGTGATAAGTGAACAGATGCTCCCTACCTTCAAAGATTTGGGGGCCACAGTTGGGTTGGTTCAAAGGAAAGCTGGCTTTGATTATCTTGGGAAGTTGTGTCAGTCACGCATCTGGTCAGAGGATATTTTTTTCCAGCTTCCAGGAGTATTCTATTTTGATCCCCTGTCATGAAGACAGTCCCTATGAGTTGTTGGCAGTCATCTCAAGTAGGCTAGTGTGAAAACATCAATGACTCAACCAGACCTGTGTGCCAGGTGGGGTGCTCAGAAAAAGGGGGATTGTTATATTTCCAATTATGTACGTCTGAAGAGGAGAATGGCCAAAACTGGTAGGCTTGCATTTTTTCCCCCATGGCCGTCGTCAATCTTTGGCCCACAGGGATGGAGGGGGAGCATCATGGGAGTTCCAGTGTTTTCAACTATTCACTGCTGGCGAGTTCCTATAGCCGGGCCAGCTTCCTCAAGGGAAGGAAGGGCTGTGTGTGCCACTGGGGAGCTATCTGGAGGGTGCTGTGCTCCTCCAATTGCAGAGAGGCTGAGTCAGCAGCAGAGGAATCACTTAGAGGGTGTTGGGGATTGGGGGAAGAGGGCAGGGGATAAGGAGGGGGAGGAGAATCCAGTAGAGTCAAATCTTTTGACTCAGGGAGAACAGAGGGTGGAGAAGGAAGAAGAGCAGAGGGTTTGAGAGATCATGGGGGAAGGAGTAGGAGCAGGGGCAGCGGTAAGGAAAGGCTTCACCCATGGAGGAGGAGATTTGCAGAGGTCCTGCAAGGTTAAGATATATGGCGGAATGATCCAGATGGCTATGTGGCCCTGGCTAAAAGACAATATCTCTAACTTTTTAAATTAGTGGGAAGTAGAAAGATCCTTCTAGAGGCCATCCGACTCGAAAGGTGGGTCATTCTGAGGCACAGAGCGTCTTCCAGGTCCAGTGTTTTACTAAATAAAAAAGATTCTGAGCCCTTATGTGGACTTTGGGCCAGTGATCAATGGTCAGGGACAGAGGCATTGAAGTGCTCTGTCCCATAATGAAAGATACACAAATAGTGAAAGCCACGACACATGGGGTCTCACATTCGCCGCTGCTGGATTTCAGTGGAACCTCCATATGAAAAGGTCGGGCAAGCCTTGGAGGAAGAGACCACAAAGAGATTGTCACATGCAACAGCAAAGGGTTTATTGGGGGTCCAGCATGCTGGGGCTCAGAGCTCAATTGAAAAGAGATGAGAGCCCTGAGAACACCTTAAGCAGAGTTTATATAATTTTCTTGGAGAGGGCAGGGAGGAAAGTTTATTGATGGGTCCGGGTGAGTGGGCAGTGTGCGTGCACACGGGTGAGGGAGTACATTCTGCAGTTTGGCAGTTGGGGAGAGCACATTCTGGGAACAAGATTAGCAAAGAGTTCTCAAGATTTCAAAAGTGTTTTGTTAAGCATACAGAGAAACAGGAAGTGACAAGTACCTATTTTATTAACCTTTCACTACCGACTATCCCTTTTTGACTGGATGTTCTCTTCTACATTCAATCATCCAAGGTACAAGGTCCTAGGCCATTGAATATTGATTAATCTGAAACATTTGTGCAGAACCTAATTCAAAGCTAAGTATCCCAATCAAGGGCCCAATTCTCTTCTGGGCTTCAAAACTTACCTAGATTTCTGTTTTCATACATGTATTTCACCTATATATTCTCATACATATCACAGGTTCCCAATACCATTATTCATCCAGCAGAATGATTCCTAACCCAGATCGAAAATGTTATTAACACTAACCGTACACTTTCCCCTCAATCTAACATTACAGAGAGGAGGGACAGAGTTAGTCTTACAATACAGGAATGTAGTGGATCTTCCACCTGATGAGAACCTCAAAGGTCCATGCAGAAATGTCCTCTGGAGAAGACGTAGGCAGCTATGAAGGACCTGGGAGAGTAAAAGTCATCTTACATGACAAACAACCTGGCCAGGATGAAGGGTTGTGTCCAAATCAGCCTCTCTCGTCCTAATGTAGAGAAGATGGACCAAACCAGGCCTCTGTGGAGAGCTGTTCCCAGGTTCCTATGGTTGATATACCAATCTAACTTGTGAAAGTGTCACAGGAATTTGGGGCAGCCACCATCTCATGTGACCCTTGGAAGCAACTGTTAGGACAAAGTGGTTGCCAAGCCAGTGAACTCATTCAGTTCCTGAAGGAAGTGACCTCACCTCACTTCCGTGGTGATGGAACTCTCTGAACCTGGGATCCAGGAAGCCAGGCATCCAAGCCAGTCTCAGTCACAGTCCCTGTGGGCTCACTTGTTTGGATTTACCAAGGACAGAGTCAATCTTTCTTGGTACCTACTGATGTGAGAATGGCCAAATACCAGAAAAGCTCTGAAGAGGGGCCATTCCTGAGAAAGCAGGTAGTGGCTCACCACTAGCTCCTGACAACTTCACAGAGTTGACCAAGGAGACCAGATCTGATAAAGGACAGGCCATTTTGGGAGAACATAGTATGGTCCAGAAGTCAGAGGACACTCTGGATAGTCACAGACCTACTTGAGGGAAGCAGGTGCCTTTTTGGGTGTTGGTGTGGGTTTGTGATTTTGTCTCATGTTCTGAGAATAGGTAGGAAAGACGGTTTTGTGGTGTGGAGTGAAATGTTTCTACTAAATCGTTTCACAGGGCGTGTGTTTCTATGTCTGTGTATCTCACTGTGTCCGTGGTTGTAGACATTAGAAAAAAAGAATGCATCAATGGATGTGTCCTGTCTATTAGAAAGCTTCCGAGCATTCATCCTGCCCAATTAATGAATGGACCAGGGCTTGCATAATCAATGGGTAACACCTGCTATCTTCCTAAGTTCCAGTTTTCTTCCTGAATTCTGGCCACTCTCCAGAATAGGCTCATGGTTTTGTGTCCAAGATATGTACCACCACCAAGCTCTGTCACATGGCCATATACTGGATAGCTGAAGGGAATGGCGAGCATCTCAGAAAACTCAGATATCAGTGTGACTACTAACATCTCAGTGGAGAAACCGTGGTTGGGCCTTTTGCTTAACAATTGTTCTTTTCCCCTGAGTCAGGAAGGACTTTGCCTCAGGCCAACCCGTTTGTGAAGCCTGAAGAAAACCGTTTTCAAATGGAAATGAATGGGCATCACCTGTGTCTCTTTGCTTAATTGCTTTGGAAAGGGATGTGTCTGAATCAGGCTCTTGGCCCAGTGTGAGGCTGTGGCTTAGATTGTCAGCACCTGATGGATGTAAAGAAAGATCCCATGTATGCATCCAACACCAAAATGGCCAAAAGAGCAGTCATTGTGGGTGAATTCTCTTGTCTTTCTCTGAAGTTTCCTGACCTCCATCAAGTGAGAATAAGGATCCTTTGGGTCTATTGAGTTCTTTAAAGCCCTGCAGAGGCTAGCCCATTGGTGCTTAAGTTTTATCATGACTCCAATACACATAAATAATCTAAATCCCACAGTCAGTAGGCCTCAAATTGGAGAAGTGGAGCAGTATTAAATGCAGGCCTATTGGATCACTCCTGTTTCACAGGAAGGGTGTCCAGGCCACTCAAACTTTAGGCAAACGAGGGGCAAGGGAGCTTATTTTGGATACTGTCTTGTACTGTGCTCCTCATGGAAACCTCTAGCAAGAGGTTATGTTGAGTGTCTATATGAAATAAAATGAGGGCCATGTGGGATTTTTTTTTGGTTTCAATTGTTTTCATTTGTGTGGCGGTTGGAAGAGGTGACTGGGTCCACCTGGGCTTGAACAGTGGCGTGATTCCCCTTAGAGAGTGAGTTCTGAAACTGACCTCAGAGAAGTATTGCCATGACTTGTGTTGGAATTTTAGGAGGACACGCATGAGAGTCGCCCATGGAAACTGAGATATAGGCCCAGGGTACCTTTCCACAGAGCACTGGGAATCTCAGCCAGGATATCACATGATTTTATTCTTAAAGGCATGTCAGCCATAGTTGAGAATCAAAACAAACATGGACCTCACATTGTAGACCTCAATGAGCCTGGCTTCATGTGACCTTTTGGCCACTCTTTGGAAAGTCTTGCCTGTGAGAGTTCTCGATAGCGTTCATTGAAATGAGCATCCTCACCATTTAATGGTTCCCGAATGAATTAAAACCCACAGTGCCTCCAACTTCATCCTTGAAAAATGCCTAGATAAATACCATGAAATTTTTGAATTTCCCATGACCTGGTCGCACTGGGAACATTTGGATGTCCTACATCATTCATGAATCTATCAGGCAGTGCCTTGATTGACTGGGATTCATAAAAATGGTGTAGAACAGAGATACCAGTAAGTTGGAGCCTACTGAGTGGTGGGCCTAGAGCAGAGGTGGGAAGGTGTATGATAAAACATCTTTGTGAGGCCATGTCAATCTGCCATTAGCTTCCAAATTGCTTGTGACTGACATGGTGCAGCCAGCAGAATGTTCAATGAAATGGCATATTGTTATATGGAGAGGTTTCAGGGCAATGTTCAGAACCAGGTTTCTATGGACAAGGGGGCAAGCTATGAGGGATAGAAGCCTGCTTGGTGCATTCTCCTGAGAACCCTGACCCACCGCACAAGACAGAACTCCCTCCACCACTGTGTCCCATTTGAACTCCTTGTATATCGTGAAGCAAATACCAAAGTCCCAGTGCAGCAGCAAGAAACACCATGAAAATTGGAGGATGACCAAATGGCTTCACAGTCCCCCAGGGAGACACTTAGCCCACAATGGCCACAGTTTACCTACAAAGAGAGAATTCAGCACTGCTACCTCATGTACATTGGAAAATAAGAATCCATGTCCTCCAGGTCACATAGATGCAGACCCAGCTTTGATGGTCTCACTAGAAAGAAAGCAAAAGCTCCTGAAAACAATATATATTTCAAGTGCCCAACCACATAGGCAGTTTCCCAAGAAGTCTTTAGGGCACCAGAGCTCCACATTTGAGAAATGTTTACCGTGTCCCTTACTTTGGGAAACTCCTCTAACACCTCCAAGGTTGTGAACTCCTGAGCATATTCCATTCCAGATATGTATTCACAGATTTTCTAACTCTTCTTCTCTAATTCTGTATTACTTGGGGCGGAGTTAATTACAATAAATTTTTCTGGAAGAGAATGGGAAGATTTTTGTGTAGCACATATTTGCATACACATTGTGTTCATTTTCCAATTTTCCATTCGAAATACTGATTCCCTGACACTAACCCATAGCTTGCTAGACTCTGACTACTAATCCTAATGTGATGGAGAAAAATAACTCAAACAGAATAGAAATACAAGCAGTTCAGAGGAGGGGTGGTGTATAGTTGGGCTTGCCTTTTGCAATATATAGGTTTGGAGTTATAAATCTAGTCAATTTTTAATTGAAGTAGTTCTCCGTGTGTTTTTAAAGTTAACAAATATGTGAATTCCTGTCTCCCTTTCTCTGTAGCCTATTAAGCACATGTATTTGTATATGCACATATTGAATCCTACCTGGCATCACACGTACATACTTGTGAGGTGGCCAACTTGACAGATACAAATTGTGGAACAGAAAATTCAACCTATGGGGGAGCTTCCTAGTTGAACAACATTATATATAAATTCATGTTCAGTAAAATAAATATTTTTGGATATGTGGATCATATAAATTTCACGATGAATTTTGATTGGCATATATATTGCTACTTTTTAATTGCTCTGTGTGGGTTTTGTGTGTGTGTGTGTATATATATATATATATATATATATATATATATATATATATATATATATTCTCCAGATTTTTCAAAATGTAAAATATATGTGTCTTATTATACATTCCTAAATTCATTAATGTTCATATATTTGGATTTCTAATCAACTTTTCACAAGATTATTCTCAGAAATATTCATCCACCTGAACTACATATCTGTTTCCTAGTACTGAAAACTAAATTCAGTGAATGGTATATACAAATGCTTATATTTCTACAGTAACTTACCCAGTTTAACATCGGTGCAAGTAGATTCCTATGTTCCATGATGTCTATTTTGACGTTCATTTTTATTCAACACTGGTATATTAGTTTTCTTCATTTTATGCACATCATACGATATATATTTCTTCCACAATTTAGCAAATTTATAGGCATTTGTTTCACTTTCAATCACTTCCTGCTTCAGAACACATGTATTCCTCCAGCTTTCTTGACTGGTTTTTTCATGAGACTTCTTTCTGAACACATTGTTTTCAATTTCCATAATCACTTTTGGGGCAAACTCACACACCCATCATGATAAACCATAACTCTATTATTACCATTAGATGTATAACTGTTTGGAATGAATGATTGTATATCAACATAAAATTTCTTATGTATTTTCAGATATCAATTCAATCCAATATTAAAAGTGGAACCTGTTATATTATTTATTCACAGTATGGTCTATTAAGGCATCATCTCTATATTCATAGACCCAGGGTCTATGTATTTGTATCCCCAATACTAATTTATAAGTCTTTAAAATATTGCTTTCAGAAATGGTGGAAAAAATACTCTAGTCACCTGATATACATATACATTTCATCACAGTAATATTCCTGACACAAAATGCAAGGGTCACACTTATGACTGTACCAAAGCCTAAATTGAATGTGAGCATGTATTACTAACAACATCCATGTCCTGGTTCCCTAATGCTCTCAAATATTATTCCTATTGGTGACTACATATCTGTTTCTTCCTAAGATTATATATTCAAACTCAACCCTGTTAATAATGTCTTATCCTACCACTCACTTTGTACTTTGCCTGATTTCCTAATGTCTCCATTGATATCTGCTTTCAAATACCTTTTCTCCAGTTCATCATTGGGAATGATCCTTCAAATGTGCTGACATTTACATTTACTCTCTCACCAACACCTTATTGCTAAAGAACTTTTGGTCCAACTCCTAGACTCACTCAAATGGGTTCTTCAAAGCCCTGCAGAGGGAAGCCCAGAGATTCTTGGGTTTTCTCATGACTCCAATTCACATAAAGTATCTAAACCCCACAGTCAGTAGGCCTCAAATTCGAGAAGCAGAGCAGCATTAATGGCAGTCCTATTTGATCACTCCTGGTTCACAGGAAGGGTGCCCAGGCCACCCTGACTTTAGGCAAATGAGGGGAAAGGGAGCTTATTTTGGACACTGTCTTGGACTGTGTCCCTCATGGAAACCTCTAGCAAGGGATTATGATGAGTGTCTACATGGAAGAAAATGAGGGCCATGTGGGAGTGTTTTGTTTTTAATTGTGGTCACTTGTGTGGCGGTTGGAAGAGATGAATGGGTCCACCTGGGCTTGAACTCTGCTGTGATTCCCCTTAGAAACGGAGTTTTGGAAATGACCTTAGAGATGTATTGCTATGAATTGTGTTGGGATTTTTGGAGGCCAGGCATGAGAGTCGCCCATGCATGACAATACGCCTCAAATTGGAGAAGCAGAACTTAATGTCCAAATCCTTTACTCACCCTTCTTTTTAATCCTACCGTCTATCTTCCTAATCCCAGATAAATACCATGATATATTTGAAATTCCTATGACCAGGTGGCACTGGAGAATCTTTGGATGTCCTGTTTCTGATCATGAGTGTACCAGACAGTGGCTTAATTGACTTGGTTTTATGAAAATGGTGTAGAACAGAGATGCCAGTAAGTTGGAGCCTGCTGAGTAGTGGGCCTAGAGCAGTGGTGTGCAGATGTGTGATAAAATATCTGTGGTGGGGTCATGTGGATCTTCCATTGGCTTCCAAATGGCTTGTGACTGAAATAGTGTAGCCAGCAGACCCTTATATGTAAAGGCATCTCGTTATATGGAGAGGTTTAACGTCAATTTAAGAAACAGGTTTCTATGGTCAAGGGGACAAGCTATGTTGGATAGAAGACTTGTTGGTGCATTCTCCTGGAGAACCTGACCCACCACACATGACAGAACTCACTCTAGCATTGTGTCCCAGTTGAACTCATTGTATTTCGTTAAGTAAATACCATACTCCCAGTGCAGCAGCAAGAAACACCACAAAAAGTGGAGGATGACCAAATGGCTTCACAGTCCACATGGGGAGACACTTAGACCCGAGTGGCCACAGTTTACCTACAAAGAGAGAATTCAGCACTGCTCCCTTATGTTCATTAAAAAAAAAGAAACCATGTTCTCCAGGTCACATAGATGCAGACCCATCTTTGATGGTCTCACTACAAATGAACCTAAAGCTCCTGACAACAACATATATTTCAAGTGCCCGAACTCAGAGACAGTTTCTCAAGAAGTTTTTAGGCCAGCAGAGCTCCATGTTTGTGGAGTGTTTACACTGACCCTAACTTTTGGAAACTCCTCTACCACCTCCAAGGTTGTGAACTCCTGATTATGTTCCATTCCATATATGTATTCACAGATTTTCTAACTCTTCTCCTCTAATTGTATCTTATTTGGGGTGAAGGTAATGGCAATTCATTGTTCTGGATGAGAGTGGGAATATTTTTGTGTGGCACATATTTGCATACACATTGGATTCATTTTCTTATTTTCCAATCAAAATACTGAAACCATGACACTAACCCATACCCTACTAGACTCTGACTACTAATCCTAATATGATGGAGGAAAAATAACCAAAACAAAATAGAAATACATGCAGTTCAGTGGAGGCATGGTGTATATTTGGACTTGCCTTTTACATGATAAAGGGTAGGTGTTATAAATCTAGTCAATTTTTGGTTAAAATAATTCTCCATGTGTTTTTAAAATTAACTAATATGTGAATTCCTGTCTCCCTTTCTCTATAGACTATTCAGCACATGTATATTTATATGCACATATAGAATCCTACCTGGTATCACAGGTTAATTTTTTTGTGTTGTCTGACTTGGAAGATACAAATTGTGAGAAGAGATCCCTCCTCCTAAACGCTGTTGAAACTGAAAATTCAACCTATGGGTGAGCTTCCTAATAGAAAAACATTATACAAAAATCCATGTTCAGTAAAATAATTATTTTTGCATATGTGAATTATATATATTCAATGATGAATTTCGATTAGCATATGTATTGCTACTTTTTATAGTCTGTGTGTATGTTTTGTGTGTGTATATATATATATATATATATATATATATATATATATATATACATACTCTCCAGATTTTTCAAAATATGAAATATATGTGTCTTATATATACTCCCTAAATTTATTCATGTTGATGTATTTAGATTTATAATCGATTTTTCACAAGATTATTCTCAGAATTATTCATCAACTTGAAATATATATTTGTTTCCTAGTACTGAAAACTGACTTCAGTGAAAGCTGCACACAAATCCTAATATTTCTAGAGTAACTGACCCAGTTTAATATCAACGCAAGTAGACTCCTATGGGACATGACATATAATTTGACGTTCATTTTTATTCAACAATGGTACATTACTATTTCTGCAGTTTATGCACATCGTAGGATATATATTTTATCCACAAGTTCACAAATTTTTAGACATTTGTTTCAATGTCAATCACTTCCTGCTTCAGAACACAAGTATTCCTCCATGTTTCTTGACTGGTCTTTTCATAAGACTTCTTTCCAAAAATATTATATTTGATTTCCATAATCAGTTTGAAGCAAAACTCACACACACTTCAGGATAAACCACAACCCTAATATTACCATTAGATGTATTACTGGTTGAAATGAATGTATGTATATCAATATAAGATTTCCTGAATATTTTTAGATATCAATTTAATCCATTATTTAAAGTTGGAACAAGTAATATTATTTATTCACACTACGCTCTATTCATGCATTATCTCTATATTCATAGACACAGGGTACATCTATTTTTACCCACAATACTAATTTATACATCTTCAAAATATGGCTCCAAGAAATGGTGGAAGAAATACTCATGTTACCTGATCCACATATACATTTTATCACAGTAATATTCTGGTCAGAAAATGCAAACATCACACTTATGATTGTACCAAAGTCTAAATGGAAAATGAACATGGATTACTAAAAACATCCATGTCCAGGCTGCCTAATGCTCCCACTTGTCAATCTTTTTGGGGACTACATATTTGTTTTTTCCTAAGATTATATATTGAAACTCAATCATATTGAAAATGTCTAATCCAATCACTCACTTTACACTTTGCATGATTTCCTAATGTCTCTATGGATATCTGCTTTCCTACATATTTTTCCCAGTTCATCATTGTGGCTGATTCTTCACACGTTCTGACATTCATATTCACTCTCTACCCGAAACCCTATTGCTAAAGAATTTTTGTTCCAAAACTTATACTCACTCTTCTTTTTAAACTTACAAACTGTCTTCCTAATACTACCAACTATCCCTTTTATCCTGGATGTTCTCTTCGACATTCAATCATCCAAGGTACAAGGTTCTATAACATTGTATATCGATTTATCTGAGACATCTGTGCAGAACATAATTCAAAGCTAAGTATCCCAATGAAGGTCCCAATGTCCTTCTGGGCTTCAAATCATACCTAGATTTCTGTTTCCATACTTATATTTTACCTATATATTCTTGTAAATATCGCAGGTTCCCAATACCATTATTCATCCAACAGAATGACTCCTCCCCAAAATCGAACCTGTTATTAACCCTAACCATACACTGTTCCCTCAATCTACCTTTACAGAAGAGCAGGGACAGAGTTTGTCTTAAATACAGGAATGTAGGGGATCTTCCACCTGCTTAGAAACTCAATGGTCCAAGCAGAAATGATCCCTGGAGAAGTATTAGGCAGCTATGTAGGACCTGAGAGAGCAAAAGTCATCTTCCATGGCAAACAACCTTGTCAGGATGAAGGGTTGTGTCTGAATCAGCCTCTCTATTCTTAATGGAGAGAATATGGACCAAACCAGGACAATGTGGAGAGCTGTTTCTGGTTCCATATGGTTGATATACCATTCTAACTAGTGAAAGTGTCAGAGGAAGTAGGGTATCCTCCATCTCATGGGACCCTTGGAAGCAACTGTTATAACAAAGTGGTTGCCAAGGCAGTGAACTCATTAAATTCTTGAAATAAGTGACCTACCTCACTTCCTTGGTGATGGAACTCTCTGAATTTGGGATCCAGGAAGCCAGGCACACAGAGCCAGTCCCAGTCTCAGTCCCAGTGGGCTCACATGTTTGGATTTACCAAGGACAGAGTCTGTCTTTTTTGGTACCTACTGATGTGAGGATGGCCAAATGCGAGGAGAGTTCTGAAGATGGGCCTTCCCTGAGAAAGCATGTAGTGGTCAGAACAGGCTCCTGACAACTTCACAGTGTTTGACAAGGAGACCAGATCTAAGACAAGACAGGCCTTTTCGGGGGAACATAAAATGGCCCACCAGTCAAAGGACACTCTGGATAGTCACAGACTTACTTGGGAGAAGGAGGTGCCTTTTTGAGTGTGTGTGTGAGTTTGTGGTTTTGTCTCATGTTCTGAAAATAGGTAGGAAAGGCGGTGTGTTTGGTTTGGAGTGGACTATTTCTAGAAAGAACTTTGACAAGGCAAGTGTTTCTGTGTCTGTGTCTCCCACTGTGTCCATGGTTGTAGACATTAGGAAAGAGAATGCATCAATGGATGTGTCCTGTCTAGTAGAAAGCTTCCCAGCATTCATCCTGTCCATTTTAGTAATGGACTGCAGGTTGCCTTATCGATGGGCAACACCTACTATCTTACTAAGTTTCTGTTTTCTTCCTGAATTTTGGCCACTCTCCAGAATAGGCTCATGGTTTTTTGTCCAAAATATGTACCACCTCCAAACTCTGTGACATGGCTATGTTCTGGATAGCTGGAGGGAATTGGAGCATCTCAGAAAACTCAGATATCAGTGTGACCAGAAAAGCCTCAGTGGAGAAACCCTGTTTTGGGCCTTTTGCTAACCTATTGATCTTTTGCCCTGAATGTCAGGAAGGTCTTTGCCTCAGGCCACCCCTTTGTGAAGCCTGAAGGAAACAGTTTTCAAATGGAAATGAATGAGCATCACCTGTGGCTCTTTGCTTAATTGCTTTGGAAAGCCATGTGTCTGAATCAGCCTCTTGGCCCTGTGAGAGGCTATGGCTTAGATTTTCAGCGCCTGATGGATCTAAAGAAACATCCAATATGTGCATCCAAAACCAAAATGGCAAAAACATAAGTCATTGTGGATGATGTCTCTTGCCTTCCTCTGTTAGGTTCCTGACCTTCTTCAAGGGAGTATAGGGATTTTTTGGGTCAAATGAGTTCTTCCAATCTCTTCAGAGGTGCTTGGGTTTAATCATGAATCCAAATCACATAAGGAATTTATACCTGACAGTCAGTAGGCCTCTAATTGGAGAAGTAGAGCAGTATTAGCGGCAGACCTATGTGATCAATCCTAGTTCACAGGAAGGGTGTCCAGGCCACCCTAAGTTTAGGCAAATGAGGGGCAAGGATGCTTATTTTGGACACTCTCTTGAGCTGCGCCATTCAAGGAATCCTCCAGCCAGAGGTTATGATGAGTGACTCTATAGAAGAAGATGAGGGCCATGTTGGATTGTTTTGGTTTTAATTGTGGTCATTTATGTGGTGGTTGGAAAAGATGACTGGGTGCACCTAGCCTTGAACACTGGTGTGATTCTCCTCAGAGACTGAGTTCTGTAACTGACCTCAGAGTAGTAATTGCTTTGAAAATGGTTGTGTCTTAATTAGCCTCTTGGCCCTGTGTGAGGCTGTGACTTAGATTATCAGCACCAGATGGATCGAAAGAAAGATCCCATGTGTGCATCCAAAACCAAAATGGCCAAAAGAGCTGTCATTGTGGATTAAGTCTCTTGCCTTTCTCTGTAAGGTTCTGAAAGAATAAAAGAAATTGAAATTGAAATTGAAATGTAAAGAACCAGGTTTGTAAACTTTCCAAGCTGCACTTTCCTGTGGCAGTTTAGACAATTCCCGGATCTGCCCAATAGATGTGTGTTGAAATCTTCCCTGACTACCTAGTTACTTAACAACCCTTTCCCAGAATCCCTGCGGCTCAGCAAGTATACATCTCAGGTATTCAACCAATCAGTTTAAATGTATACCCCTTCTTAGGGCTGACCAATCACCCCCTGCCCGAATTGTTCCCGCAAATGAAAGTGCTAATCATACTTTAGAGTTGTTATTTGATTTTCCCATGGTATATGATGAATTGCTAAAGGAGGCTATGATGTATGTAAAGTCCCTGCACTCTCTAAAGAATGTATATAAACTCTGCTCAAGTTGTTCTCAGGGCTCTTTGTTCTTTGCTCCTCTAAAGTGAGCTCTGAGCCCCAGCATGCTGGACCCCCAATAAAACCTTTGCTGTTGCATGAGAAAGCCTCTTGGTGGTCTTTTTCTCTGACGTTCGCCCCACCTATTCATCTGGAGGCCCCAGGTGAGATATCCGGCAGCGGCGGACGAAAGACCCCAATGGACTCCTCTCGGGGTAAGTAAGGCACCTCTTTCTGGTTTTGGGTTTCAGGTTATGGATTGGCAAAGTGGCTGTCAGTGAAGAGCAATATTTCTCTCTGATGGTGGCTGACAGATGTGTCACAGAGCTACAGGCCACGTTCCTGGGGGACACTCCAGAGGACTAGAGAAATCAAGGAATACTAATTTCCTCAACTCGTTTATATTTTGCTTCAGGATTCGGTTCGCCAGCCCATCAGGTTTTGCCGGCTACTCAGTTTTGGTCATTGTTCTGAACTCATGTTGAGTTTACGGGCTGTCTTTATTGTCTAACCCATCAGGTTTTGGCAGTTACTCAGTTCTAATCTTTGTCTAGGACTCATGTTAAACGTTTACTGTTTGTCTTTGTCTGTGTTGCGTTTGTGTCTTCACTGTCCCTGTTTGAGTAACTCTCATTATGGGACAAAGCACTTCCACTTCTCTGTCCCTGACACTTGATCATTGGACTGATGTCCGCTCAAGGGCCCAGAATCTTTCTTTTTCAGTAAAATGCCGTACCTGGCAGATTCTCTGTGCTTCAGAATGGCCCATTCTCGGAGTCAGGTGGCCCCCCAGAAGGATCCTTCTACTTCCCTCTAATCCGAAAAGTCAGAGATATTGTCTTTCAGCCGGGGCCACGTGGCCACCCAGATGAACAGCCATATACCCCTTCCCCCAGCATCCTATCATTCAAACCTTCCACTCCTCCCCCTCTTCCTTCCATTCTCCCTGAGTCACAAGACTGGACACTCCTCCCCCTCCTTATCCTCTACCCTCACTCTCCAACCCCCAACACGTTCCAGATGATATTCTCGCCGCTGACTCAGCCTCTCCGCCGCTAGAGGCAATTGGGCCAGACCCAAGCACTCCAGGGGACTTCTCTGCAGCAGCAGCAACCCCTCCTCCCCTGGAGGAAGCTGGGCCACCTAAAGGAACCCGCCGGTGACGGATAATAGAAAACTCGGAAGCCCCTATGATGCTTCCTCTCCGTCCCTACGGGCCAATGAACCGATCCAACTGGCACCCAAACACCTTTAAATGTAGGTAGCATCTGTCCACTTATCGCCAGACTCTAATAGCGGGTCTCCGAGTGGCCGCCAGAGGGCCGACTAATTTGGCCAAGGTAAGAGAGATTATCCAAGGGCCTAATGAGTCTCCCTCTATGTTTCTGGAGAGAATTATGGAAGCATATAGGAAATATACTCCTTTTGATCCTCAGGCAGAGGATGAACAAGCATCTGTTGCAATGGCCTTTATCGAGCAGGCTGCCCTAGATATTAAGAGAAAGTTACAACGTCTAGATGTATTACAAGATAAGACCTTGAGAGATTTAGTAAGAGATGCTGAGAAAGTATATTATAAGAGAGAAACTGAGGAGGAAAGGGAACAGAGGAGAGAGACGGAAAGGGAACAAAAGGAGGATGAAAGGAGCAAAAGGCAGACTAAAGCATTGACTAAGGTTCTGGTCAGAGCACCAAATATGCCAGAAGTTAAAAAGCAGGGAGACAGAAAGGGATACCTGGGCCCCCGCCAATGGCTGCCCCTGGCCTCAGATCATTGTGCCTACTGTAAAGAAAACAGGACACTAGGCCAAAGAGTGCCCCCAAAAGAAGCAGAGATGCCAGTCCGCCGTGCTGACTCTAGAAGAGGACTAGGAAAGTCGGGGCTCGGATCCCCTCTCCGAGCTCAGGGTAACATTTAAAGTGGAGGGGACCCCAGTGAACTTTGAAGTGGATACAGGAGCAGTATAATCAACCTTTAAGACCCCACTGGGCCCCCTATCAAATAAATGGTCCCCTGTTAAAGGTACTAATGGCAGTAGATATTGGGCTGGGACAACTAAGAGGACTATGGACATAGGAAATGGAAAAGTCCACCACGCTTTCCAAGTAATCCAAGAATGCCCAGCCCCATTGATGGGCTGGGATCTGCTTACCAAACTCTGGGCTAGAATAACCTTTAACCCTGATGGTCCCCAAGTGGAGTTTCTAAAGCCTTCAGTAAAAACTCCTATAGTCATGGCTTTGACAACATCCGTAGAAGATGAACATCAACACTTCGCGCCTCCTAGGACTGATCAAACAGGCAAACTACCCCAGAAATGGATAAAAGATTATCCTAATGCCTGGGCAGAAACTGCTGGGTTAGGTCTAGCCATATAACAACCTCCAAGAGTAGTAGAATTAAAAGCCTCTATCTCTCCAATCAGTGTTAAACAATATCCTCTAATCAAAGAAGCTAAGGATGGGATAAGGGCCCATATTCAGAAATACCTGGCTCTTGGGTTCTTAAGGCCCTGTCATTTGTCCTAGAATATCCCCCTGCTACCAGTAAGAAAGCCAGGAACTGGGGACTACCGGACGCTTCAATACCTAAGAGAGATCAACAACAGAGTGCAGGACATTCACCCCACTGTACCGAATCCATATAATTTGCTTAGCTCTCTGAATCTGGAGCAGGAATGGTACACTGTGCTAGACTTAAAAGATGCTCACTTTTGCTTGCCCGTACATAAGGACAGTCAGTTGCTGTTTGCTTTTGAGTGGATAGACCCCGAAAAAGGAACATCTGTCCAACTAACCTGGACTAGACTCCCACAGGGGTTCAAAAACTCTCCCACTCTCTTTGATGAACCCCTCCACAAGGACTTCAATGACTTCAAAACTGCACACCCCGATGTCACCATACTCCAATATGTGGATGGTCTGCTACTGGCAGCCGACACCAAAGAGAACTATGAGTCTGGGACCCAAACATTATTTTCCAAGCTTGCTCGGCTTGGATATAGGGCTTCTGCCAAAAAGGCCCAAATTTGTCAGCAAGAAGTAATCTTCCTGGGTTATTCTCTTAGGGGTGGCAAAGGATGGCTCACTGAGCCCACAAAACGAACCTTTGTGCAGATACTGCCCCCATCTAATAAGAGACAACTCAGGGAGTTTCTTGGGACTGCCGACTTTTGCAGGTTATGGATTCCTGGGTTCACGTCTCTGGCTGCCCCTTTATACCCGCTGATAAAGGGGGATGCCCACTTCCAATGGACCCCTGAGCACCAACAAGCTTTTGATAATGTCAGAAGAAAGGTGCTGCTATCTGCTCCGGCCTTAGCACTCCCAGATAAAACCCTTCACTCTCTACATCGAGGAAAAGAAAGGAATAGCAAGGGTTGTGCTCACTGAGACTTTGGGACCTTGGAAAAGGCCGGTAGAATACTTATCAAATAAACTGGACCCAGTGGCTAGTGGGTCGCCCCATTGCTTAAGAGCTATAGCAGCGGCAGCCCTTCTAATAAAAGATGCTGATAAATTAACGTTGGGACAGAAGCTAACGATTATAGTCCCCCATGCCCTGGAGTGCATCATCTGTCAGCCTCCAGAGATGTGGCTATCAAACTCTAGAATAACCCACTACCAGAACCTCTTGCTTGACAAAGACAGAATCACGCTGGGACCCGCTGCTCCACTCAACCCGGCTACACTGCTGCCAGAAGAATCATCAAGACCCGTCGCTCATGAGTGTCAACACATACTGGCAGAGGAAACCAGTATACGTCGAGACTTGAAGGATCAGCCACTGCCTTGCCCTGAAGTTGTATGGTTTATGGATGGCAGCAGCTTCCTCCAAGATGGTAAGCGGTGGGCTGGAGAAGCAGTAGTTAGCAAAATTAATGTCATCTGTTCCTCTGGTCTCCCAGAACTGACATCAGCCCAAAAAGCAGAACTGATTGCCCTTACGAAAGTATTGGAACTAGCAACAGGCAAAAGGGCCACCATATACACTGATAGCCGCTATGCATTTGCCACTGCAAATGTGCACGGGGCTATTTACCAGCAAAGGGGGTTATTAACCTCCACCTGGAAAGAAATAAAGAACAAAGATGAGATCCTCCAACTTCTCTCAGCAGTGCAGGGCCCTAAGGAACTAGCTATAGTGCACTGCCCAGGGCACCAGAAGGGAAACGAACCCGTGGCGGTTGGAAAAAGAAGGGCAGATGAGGAAGCTTAATTGGCAGCCCTAAATGGAGTGACTGTGTTAACTTTTTCCACACCAGGGGAAACAACAATCAGGAGACTTGGCCGCACCAGAACATTCAGGCAACTTATCATCTGAGGAGACAGATACAGAACTCTGGGATCCTACAGAGCCAAGTTTACAATTTCAAAAAGCCCACCTTTATGTCAAAGACGTACACCAGCTCACCCACTTAGACTCAGAGAAGATATAGGCACTCTTAAAGAACCAGAGAAAGGACTTATTATTGACTGACTCACAGAGGAAAGAAATAGCTGAGCAGGTGACTAGAGCTTGTCAAGTCTGCCAAGTAGTTAATGCTTACCCATCCAAGCTTCCTGCAGGGAAGCGCTTACGAGGAACCAGACAAGGACAATTCTGGGAATTGAACTTTACTGAAATTAAGCCAGCAAGGTATGAACTTAAATATCTCCTAGTCTTTGTAGATACTTTTTCAGGATGGGTCGAAGCCTTCCCCATGAAGAAAGAAACAGCTCAGATGGTAGTCAAAAAGATCGTAGAAGACATTTTTCCAAAGTTCGGCCTGCCTAAGGTAATAGGGTCCGCTAACGGACTGGCATTCATGCCCCAGGAAAGTAAGGGATTTGCCAGGACCCTGGGGATTAATTGGAAGTTACATTGTGCTTATAGACCCTAGAGCTCAGGACAGGTAGAAAGGATGAATAGAACCATCAAAGAGTACTTAACAAAATTAAGCTTGGATACTGGCATAAAAAATTGGACTATGCTCCAACCTTATGCACTGTTTTGTGAAAGAAATACCCCCTCTGCCTCTTTGTGTAACCTCACCTCTTATGAAATTCTCAATGGTGCCCTTCCTCCAGTAGGGGACCTAATCCCAAATATGAGACTTAATGATTCCTTTCACACCCCCTTGCTTGACAGATTTAAAGCCCTTTAACAAACCCAGCACCCAGCGATACCTGTGGAAACATTTGGCCTCTGCTTATCAGACTGGAGACGAGGGAACCCCACATTGATATCAAGTGGGAGGCTTCGTCTACGTGAGATGGCGTCAGGTGTCATCCCTGGAACTCCACTGGAAAGGACCATACCAGGTGCTGCTTATAACACCCACAGTGGTGAAAGTGGATGGGATCACTTCCTGGATCAATGCCTCCCATCTCATGCCTGAGCCCTGTACAGACTCTGGCTGGAAACTTCTACAGACTGGTATCCATCTCAAGTTGCGTGTCCGTCATGTGGGTAGGGCTATGAATTCTTCCCATGACCACCAGCAGCCCTAATCCCCATCAGCGTGCTCAGCAACAAGGGCAAGTAATGAATCCTAATGGGCAAGTAGTGTGATCTATTTCACAAACAGCCACCTTATGGACTTGGTGGCCATCTCTCCACCCGGACATTTGTCAGCTTGCCATAGGATTCCCTGACTGGAATCTCCCTGACATAGAGGACCCCACACAGATCCCACTCAAACCCTAACCAGGGCAACATAGATCACCTTAACCCATGAATTATGGATGTCATCTCCCCCAGCTCAGGTGTAAACTAGCCAGTCTTGACTATTATGTGTGCCCACCTGATTTCCAAAGTCATAAAACAGGCCCAAACCTGTGGAGGACCCAGTGACTTTTATTGTAGATCTTGGGGTTGTGAACAAACGAAAGCTGCATGGTGGAACCCAAACTCCCCAGAAAGGTATGATTCCGGTAGGATGAAATGACACCTGGATTGATCCCAAGAAATGTGCTGCTAGCCCAGTGGTGTCAAAAACTCGCTGTGGAAAGAAAACTCTATGTTACCCCCTCAATATAACTTTCACTTCCAAAGGAAGGGGCTACCTCAGAAAAACCTGGCCTATGGGAAATACGTGGGGAATGCGATTCTATATTTATGGCCCAGGTGATGAATTTGGTCTCTGGTTCACCATCTGGCTTAAAAAGAAAGAAAATCCCACAGCAATAGGACCCAATCCCCTCAAGCCAGGAATTAAGCCTCCTAAACCTTCCATGCCTAGATCTACCAGAACCCCTCTACCATCTAATACTTCCTGGATTCCGTCTTTGCCTACTTCCCCAGTCCAGAGTACATCTGACTCCTCCCCCTGGAAACTAATTAAAGGAACCTTTATGGTACTGAACTCCACACAGTCAGAACTCCTTGTATTTCAGCCCAGGTCTTTGACAGCCCTGTAAATTATTGTGTAATGGTGCAGATACTCTCCAGGGTACTCTATCATAATGCCTAATCATTTGAAGGTCTACTAGGGGGACAAACAACCCGATATCAAGGGGAACCATTGTCCCTTACTCTAGCCATCCTATTGGGGATAGGAGCTGCTGCAGGAGTGGGTATGGGAACAGCTTCTATGATGCGTGGTTAACAACAAATGGCCCAATTAGAAACAGCAATAAATCAAGACTTGAAGACGTTAGAGGCCTCCATCACAGCTTTGCAGGAATCCTTAACCTCTCTCTCTGAAGTTGTTTTACAGAACAGGTGAGGATTAGACCTCCTCTTGATGAGGGAGAGGGCCTCTGTGTTGCACTGAGAGAAGAATGTTGTTTTTATGCTGACCATATTGGAGTTGCAAAATAATTCATGAGTAAATTAAGAAAATACCTTGAAGAGCGCCAGAGAGAATGGGAGATTCAACAAGGGTGCTTTGAGTCATGGTTAACCCAGTACCCCTGGTAATTACACTAATATCAGACTTAGCTGGACCCCTGATCATCCTTATGGTGTTGCTAACTGTGGAACCTTGTTTGCTTAACCACATAGTTTCCTTTCTCCAGGCTCAGATTAGGCAGGTAAAACTCATGATAATCAGACAAAAATATGCTGCACTGGTAGGAATAGAATGTGAAACCCCACAATAATTTTGATTCATTACTTTTAAGATTAAAAGTAGTCAGAAAAAGGGGTGGGAAATGAAAGAATAAAAGAAATTGAAATTGAAACGTAAAGAACCAGGTTTTGTACATTTTCCAAGCTGCACTCAGAACCTGAAATTCCTGTGGCACTTAAGACAATTCCCGGATCTTCCCATTAGATGTGTGTTGAAATCTTCCCTGACCACCTCGTTACTTAACCACCCCTTCCCAGAAACCATGCAGATCTGCACGTATACATCTCAGTGCTTCAACCAATCAGTTTAAATGTATACTCCTTCTCACGGCTGACCAATCACCCGCTGCCCAACCTGTGCCCGCCAATGAATGTGCTAATCATGTTTTAGAGTTATTATTTGATTTTCCCGCGGTATATGATGATTTTCTAAAGGAGGCTATGATGTATGTAAAGTCCCTGCCCTCTCTAAAGAATGTATATAAACTCTGCTCAAGTTGTTCTCGGGGCTCTTTGTTCTTTGCTCCTCTGAAGTGAGCTCTGAGCCTCAGCATGCTGGACCCCCAATAAACCCTTTGCTGTGGCATGAGACAGTCTCTTGGTGGTCTTTTCCTCCGAAGTTCGCCCGACCTTTTCAGTTCCTGACTTCCGTCAAGTGAGAATAGGGATCATTTGGGTCAAATGAGTTCTTCAAAGCCCTACAGTGGATAGCCCATAGGTGCTTGGGTTTTCTCATGACTCCAAATCACATAGAAAATCTACACCTGACAGTCATTAGGCCTCAAATTGGAGAAGCAGAGCAGTATTAAAGGCAGGCTTATTTGATCACTCCTGGTTCAAAGGAAGGGTGTTTAGGCCACCCTGACTTTTGGCAAATGAGGGGCAATGGAGCTTATTTTGGACACTGTCTTGGGCTGCACCCCTCATGGAAACTTCCAGCCAGAGGTTATGATGCGTGTCTGTGTAGAAGAAGATGAGGCCCATGTGGGAGTGTTTTGATTTAAATTGTGGTCATATGTGTGGTAGCTGGAAGAGATTACTGGGTCCTCCTGCCCCTGAACTCTGGTGTGACTCCTTTTAGACACTGTGTCCTGGAACTGAGCTTAGTGAAGTATTGCCATGAGTTGTGTTGGGATTTGAGGAGGCCATGCATGAGAGTCGCCCTTGGAACCTGAGATGTAGGCCCAGGGTAGCTTTCCACAGAGCACTGGGAATCTCAGTCAGGATACCATAAGATTTTATTCTGAAAGACTTGGCAGCCATAGTTGAGATCAAAACACTCATGGATCTCAATTGTAGACCTCAATGAGCCTGGCTTCAGGTGACCTTTTGGACACTCTTTGGGAAGCCTTGCCTGTGAGAGTTCTCCAGAGTTTTCATTGAAATGATCATACTCACCATTTAATGGTTCCTGCATGAATTGAAATCCACTGTGCCTCCAACTTCATCCTTGATAAATGGCTAGATAAATAGTTTAAATTTTTGAAATTCCCATGAACAGGTGGCATACAGAACCTTTGGATTTCCTATTTCTGATCATGAGTGTACCAGACAGTGCCTTGATTGATTGGGTTTAATGAAAATGGTGTAGAACCGAGATGCCAGTAATTTGGAGCCTGATGAGTAGAGGGCCTAGAGCAGCGGTAGGCAGGTGTGTGATAAAACATCTGTGATGGGGCCATGTGGATCTGACTTTGGATTCCAAATGTCATGAGACGGACATTGTGCAGCCAGGAGACCATTATAAGTAAACACATCTTGTTATATGGAGAGGTTTTAGGGTAATTTACAGAATCAGGTTGCTATGGTCAAGGGAGCAAGCTATGTGGTATAGAGGCCGGTTTCATGAATGCTCATGTGTGAGCCACCACATGTGATAGAACTCCCTCCAGCACTGTGTCCCAGTTGAACTCCTTGTATTTCATGAAGCAAATACAAAACTCGCAGTGCAGCAGCAAGAAACACCAGGAAAAGTGGAGGATTACTAAATGGCTTCACAGTCCACACAGGCTGACACTTAGACCACTGTGTCCCAGTTGAACTCCATGTATTTCGTGAAGCAAATACCAAAGTCGCAGTGCAGCAGCAAGAAACACAATGAAGAGTGGAAGAGGAACAAATGAATATACAGTCCACGCGGGGACACACTTAGCCCCAAGTGGCCATAGTATACCTACAAAGAGAGAATTCAGCACTGCTCCCTCATGTTCATTGGAATATTACAATTTATGTCCTCCAGGTCACATAGATGCTGACCCAGCTTTGATCGTCTCACTAGAAGGAAGCAAAAGCTCCTGAAAACAACATATATTTCAAGTGCCCAAACTCAGAGGCAGTTTCTCAAGAAGTCTTTAGGCCAGCAGAGCTCTGTGATTGTGGAGTGCTTACCCTGTCCCTTACTTTTGAAAACTCCTCTACCACCTCCATGGTTGTGAACTCCTGATCAAATTCCATTTCAGATATGTATTCACATAATTTCTATCTCTTTTCCTCTAATTGTGTCTTACTTGGGGCGAAGGTAATGTCAAGGGATTGTTCTGGATGAGAGTGGGAAGATTTTTCTGAAGCACATATTTGCATACACATTGGATTCATTTTCCTATTTTCCATTCAAAATACTGAATCACTGACATTAACACATACCCTACTAGACTCTGACTACTAATCCTAATATGTTGGAGAAAAATACCCCCAAAAGAATAGAACTACAAGCAGTTCAGAGGAGGCATGGTGGATAGTTGGGCTTGCCTTTTGAATTATATAGTGTAGGAGTTTTTAATCTTGTCAATTTTTTTTGAAATAGTTCTCCATGTATTTTAAAAGTTAAGAAATATGTGAATTCCTGTCTCCCTTACTCTGAAGCCTATTCAGCACCTGTATTTTTATATGCACATTTAGAATCCTACCTGTTACCACACGTACATTCTTGTGTGGTGGCTGAATTGGCAGATACAAATTGTGAAAAGGGATCACTCCTCCTAAACGCTGTTGGAACTGAAAATTCAACCTGTGGGTGAGCTTCCTAGTTGAACAACATTATACATAAATCGATGTTCAGTAAAATGAATTTATTTGGATCTGGATGATATATATTTCATGGTGATTTTAAATTGGCATATAGTGCTACTTTTTAATGTCTGTGAATGTTTGTGTGTGTGTATATATATATATATATATATATATATATATATATATATATATATATATATATATACACTCTCCAGATTTTTCAAAATATGAAATATATGTGTATTATTTTACACATCCTAAATTTTTCATATTCATGAATGTGGATTTATAATCATCTTTTCACAAGATTATTCTCAGAAATATTCACATACCCTACTAGACTCTGACTACTAATCCTAATATGATGGAGAAAAGTAACGCAAACAGAATAGAAATACAAGCATTTCAGAGGAGGCATGTTGTATATTTGGACTTGCCTTTTGCATGATAAATGGTAGGTGTTATAAATCTGGTCAATTTTCAATTGAAATAGTTCTCCATGTGTTTTTAAAATTAACAAATATATGAATTCCTGTCCCTTTCTCTGTAGCCTATTCATCACATGTATTTTTATATGCATTTATAGTATCCTACCTGGTATCACATGTACATTTTTGTGAGTTGGCTGACTTGGTAGATACAAATTGTGAGAAGAGATCACTCCTCCAAATCGTTGTTGGAACTGAAAATTCCACCTATAGGGGAGCTTCCTAGTAGAAAAACATTATACATAAACTCATGTTCAGTAAAATAAATATTTTTGCATCTTTGGATGATATATATTTATAGATGAATTTTGAGTGGCATATATATTGCTACTTTTTAATGTCTGTGTGTGTGTTTTGTGTAAATATATATATATATATATATATATATATATATATATATATATATATATATATATATACACTCTCCAGATTTTTGAAAATATGAAATATATGTGTCTTATTTACACTCGCTAAATTTATTCATGTTCATGGACTTGGATTTATAATCAACTTTTCACAAGATTATTCTCAGAAATATTCATCCACCTGAAAAACAGATTTAACTAATATTTCTACAGTAACTGACCAAGTTTAACATCAATGCACCTCGATTCCGATATGACAAGCTGTGCATTTTGACGTTCATTTTTATTAAACCCTGGTACATTAATATTTATTCGTATTATGGACATCATAGGATATATATTTCATCCACAAATTCACAAATTTATGGGCATTTGTTTCACTTTCAATCAATTCCCGCTTCAGAACACATGTATTCCTCCAGGTGTCTTGACTGGTCTTTTCATGTGACTTCTACCCAAACACATTATTTTCAATTTCCATAATCAATTTTGAAGCAAAACTCACACCCTTTATGATAAACCATAACCCTAATATTACAAATAGATGTATAATTGGTTTGAATGAATGTATGTTTATCAATATAAATTTTTCTTTATATTTTCAGATATCACTTCAATCCATTTTTTAAAGTTGAAACCAATTATATTCTTTATTCACACTATTGTCTATTCATACATTTTCTCTATATTCAGAGACACAGGGTGCACGTATTTGTACCCCCAATACTAATTTATATGTCTTCAACATATTGCTTCCAGAAATGGTGGAAGAAATACTCATGTCACCTGATATAAATATACATTTTTTCAGTGTAATATTCTGGACACAAAACGCAAATGTCACACTTATGATTGTACCAAATCCTAAATAGGAAGTGAGCATGGATTACTAAAACCATCCATGTCCAGGTTGCCTAATGCTCTCAAATGTCTATCCTGTCGGTGACTACATATTTGTTTCTTCCTAAGATTATATATTAAATCTCAACCTCTTGAAAATGTCTAATCCTATCACTCACTTTATACTTTGCATGATTTCCTAATGTTTCTATTGATAAATGCTTTCCTACATATTTTTTCCAGTTCATCACTGTGACCAACTCTTCACATGTGCTGACATTTACATTCACTCTCTAACCAAAACTCTATTGCTAAAGTACTTTTGGTCCAAATCCTATTCTCACTCTTCTATCTAAACCTACACTATCTTCCTAATCCTACCGACTATCCCTTTTTGACTGGATGTTTTCTTACACATTCAATCAACCAAGGTACATGGTCCTTTGCCATTATATATCGATTTATCTGAGATATCTGTGCAGAACATTGTTCAAAGCTAAGTTTCCCACTCCAGTGCCCAGTGCACTTCTGGGCTTCAAATCTTATCTAGAATTCCATTGTCATACTTATATTTCACCTCTATATTCTTATAAATACCACAGGATCCCAATATTCTTATTCATCCAGCAGAATGATTCCTAACACAAATCGAACCTGTTATTAACCCTAACCATATACTGTTCCCTCAATCTATCTTTACAAAAGAGCAGGACTGAGTTGGTCTTACAATACAAAAATGTAGGGAGACTTTCACCTGCTGAGAAGCTCAAAGGTCTATGCAGATATAATCCCTGGAGAAGATATAGGGAACTATGAAGTACCTGAGAGAGAAAAAGTCATCTTCAATTGCAAACAACCTGCTCATGATGAAGGGATGTGTCTGAATCAGCCTCTATCTTCTTAATGTAGAGAAGATGGACCAAACCAGGCCTATGTAGAGAGCTGTTCCCAGGTGGCTATGGTTGATATAACTTTCTATCTTGTGAAATTGTAACAGGAAATAGGGGCAGCCTCCATCTCATGAGACCCTTGGAAGCAACTGTTAGGACAAAGTGGTTGCAAAGGCAGCAAATTCAATCAGTTCCAGAAAGAAGTGACCTCATCTAATTTTCTTGGTGAAGGAACACTCTAAACTTGGAATCCAGGCACCCAGAGGCAGTCCCAGTTCCAGTCCCAGTGGGCTCACTTGTTTAGATTTACAGAGGACAGAGTCCGTCTTTCTTGGTAAATACTGATGTGAGTATGGCCAAATGCCAGGTGAGCTCTGAAGAGGGGCCTTTCCTGAGAAAGCAGGTAGTGTCTCACTGCTGGTCCCGGACAATTTCACAGAGTTAGCCAAAGAGACCTGATCTGAGACAGGACAGGCCGTTTCGGGGGAACATAAAATGGTCCACCAGTCAGAGGGCTCTCCAGATAGTCACATACCTACTTGGAGGAAGGAGGTGCCTTTGTGGTTGTGGGTGTGAGTTTGTGGTTTTGTCTCATGTTCTGAGAATAGGTAGGAAAGGCAGTTTGTTTGGTTTGGAATGGACTGTGTCTACTGAGTGCTTTGACAAGGCAAGTGTTTCTATGTCTGTGTATCCCACCGTGTCTGTGGTTGTAGACATTAGAAAAGAGAATGCATCAATGGATTTGTCATGTCTAGTAGAAAGCTTCTCAGCACTCATCCTGCCTAATTTATGAATGGACTGTGGATTGCCTTATGGATGTGCAACACCTACTATCTTCCAAAGTTCCTGTTTTCTTCGTAGAATTATGGCCACTCTTCAGAATAGGCTTATGATTTTATGTCCACCATATGAACCACCTCCAAGATCTGTGACATGGCTATGTACTGGATAGCTGAAGGGAATGAGAGCATGTCAGAAAACACAGATATCATTGGGACCAGGAGAGTCTCAATGGAGAAACCCTGCTTTGGGTCTTTTGCTTACCTATTTGTCTGTTGCCCTGAATGTCAGGAAGTTCTTTGACTCAGGCCACCCCTTTTTGAAGCCTGAAGAAAACAGTTTTCAAATGAAAATGAATGGGCATCACCTTGGGCTCTTTGCTTAATTGCTTTAGAATGGGATGTGTCTGAATCAGCCTCTTGGCCCTGTGTGAGGCTGTGGCTTTGATTCTCAGCACCTGATGGGTCTAAAGAAGGATCCCATGTGTGCATCCAAAACCAAAATGGCCAAAAGAGCGGTCATTGTGGATGGAGTCTCTCGTCTTCCTCTGTAATGTTCCTGCCTCCATCAAGTGAGAATAGGGATCCTTTGGGTCAAATGAGTTCTTCAAAGCCCTGCAGAGTCTAGCCCATAGGTGCTTGGGTTTTCTCATGACTCCCATTTACAAAAAGAATCTAAACCCCACAGTCACTAGGCCACAAATTGCAGAAGTGGAGCAGTATTAACGGCAGGCCTATTTGATCACTCCTGGTTCACAGGAAGGGAGTCCGGGCCTTTAGGCATATGAGGGGTAAGGAAGCTTCTTTTGGACATTGTCTTGGGCTGTGCCCCTCATAGAATCCTCCAGCCAGAGGTAATGATGAGTGTCTATATGGAAGAAGATGAGGTCCATGTGGGAGTGTTTTGGTTTTAATTGTGGTCACTTGTGTGGCGGTTGGAAGAGATGAATTGGTCCACGTGGGCTGGAACTCTGGCGTAATTACCCTTAGAGACTGCATTCTGGAACTGATCTTAGAGAAGTATTGCAATGAGTTGTGTTGGGATTTTAGGAGGCCACGCATGAGGGTAGTCCTTGGAAAATGAGTCTTGACCCAGGGTTGCTTTCCACAGAGCACTGGGAATCTCAGCCAGGATATCACATGATTTTATTCTGAAAGACTTGGCAGCAATAGTTGAGAGTCAAAACAAACATGGACCTCATATTGTAGACCTCAATGGGCCTGGCTTCATGTGAACTTTTGGCCACTCTTTTGGAAGCCTTGCCTGTGAGAGTTCTCGAGAGCTTTCATTAAAATGAGTTTCCTCAACATTTAATGGTTCCTGAATGAATTGAAACCCACAGTGCCTCCAACTTCATCCTTTAAAAATGGTTAGATAAATACCATGAAATGTTTAAAATTCCCATGAGCAGGTGGCACTGGAAAACCTTTGGATGTCCTGTTTCTGATTATGAATATACCAGAAGGTGCCTTGATTGACTGGTTTTCATGAAAATGGTATAGAAAAGAGATGCAAGTAAGTTCGAGCCTGCTGAGTAGTGGACCTAGAGAAGTTGTGGGCAGGTGTGTGATAAAAAATCTGTGGTTTGGCCATGTGGATCTGCCTTTGGCTTCCAAATGGATTATGACTGATATGGTGCAGCCAGCAGACCCTTCTCTGAAAAGGCATCTTGTTATATGAAGGAGTTTCAGGGCAATGTTCAGAATCAGGTTGCTATGCTCAAGGAGGCAAGCTGGTGGGATAGAAGCATGGTTGGTGCATTTTCCTGCAGACCCTGACCCACCACACGTGACAGAACTCGCTCCAGCACTGTGTCCCAGTTGAACTCCTTGTTTCATGAAGCAAATGCCAAATTGCGAGTGCAGCAGCAAGAAACAGCACGAAAAGTGGAGGATGACCAAATGGGTTCACAGTGCACACGGGGAGACACTTAGCCCCCATTGGTCACAGTTTACCTACAAAGAGAGAATTTAGCAATGCTGCCTCATGTTCATTGGAAAACAAGAAACCATGTGCTCACAAAGGTCACAAAAATGCAGACCCAGCTTGGATGGTCTCACTACAATGGAAGCTAAAGCTCCTGACAACAACATATATTTCATGTGCCCAACCTCAGAGGCAGTTTCTTAAGAACTCTTTAGGCCAGCAGAGCTCCATGTTTGTGGAGAGTTTACATTGTCCCTTAATTTTGGAAACTCCTCTACCTTCTCCAAATTTGTGAAAATTGAGCAGTTTCCATTGCAGATATGTATTCACAGATTTTCTAACTCTTCTCCTCTAATTGTGTCATACATGGGGCGAAGGTAATGTCAAGGCATTGCTCTGGATGAGAGTGGGAAGATATTTGTGTAGCACATATTTGCATACACATTGCATTCATTTTCAATTTTCTATTCGAAATACTGAATCCCTGACACTATCCCATACCCTACTATGCTCTGACTACTAATCCTAATATGATGGAGAAAAATACCCAAACAGAATAGAAATACAAGCAGTTCAGAGGAGGCATGCTGCATACTTGGACTTACCTTTTTGCATGATAAATGGTAGGTGTTATAAATCTAGTCAATTTTTAATTGAAATAGTTCACCATGTGTTTTTAAATTAAACAAATATATGAATTCCTGTCTCCCTTTCTCTGTAGCCTATTCATCACATGTATTTTCATATGCACTTATAGAATCCTACCTGGTATCACATGTACATTTTTGTGAGGTGGCTGACTTGGCAGATACAAATTGTGAGAAGAGATCACTCCTCCAAATTGCTGTTGGAACTGAAAATTCCATCTATAGGGGAACTTCCTAGTAGAACATCATTATACATAAACTCATGTTCAGTAAAATAAATATTTTTGCATCTGTGGATGATATATATTTAAAGATGAATTTCGATTGGCATATATATTGCTACTTTTAAATGTCTGTGTGTGTTTTTTTTTGTGTGTGTGTGGGTATGTGTGTGTGTGTGTGTGTGTGTGTGTGTGTATATATATATATATATATATATATATATATATATACACACTCTCCAGATTTTTCAAAATATGAAATATATGTGTCTTATATACACTCTCTAAATTCATTCATGTTCATGCATGTGGATTTATAATAAACTTTCCAAAATATTAGTCTCAGAAATATTCATCCACCTTAAATACATATTTGTTTCCTAGTACTGAAAACTAACTTCAGTGAATGGTGCATACAAATGTTAATAATTCTACAGGAACTGATCCAGTCTATCACCAATGCAAGTAGATCCCAATGGGACATGATATATAATATGATGTTCATTTATATTCAACACTGGTACATTATTATTTCTTCAGTTTTTGCTCATCATAAGATATGTATTTCATCCACAAGTTCACAAATTTGTAGGCATTTCTTTAAACTTTAATCACTTCCTACTTCACAACACATGTATTGTCAGGGTTTCTTGACTGGTCTTTTCATGAGACTTCTTTCCAAACACATTATTTTCGATTTCCATAATCACTTTTGAAGTAAAACTCACACACTCTTCATGATAAACCAAAACACTAATATTGACATTAGATTAATAACTGGTTGGAATGAATGATTGTATATGCATATAAGATTTCCAGTAATTTTTCAGATATCAGTTCATCCCATTATATTAAGTTGGAACAAGTTATATTACTTATTCACAGTATGGTCTATTCATGCTTTATCTCTATATTCATAGACATAGGGTACACCTCTTTGTACGCCCAATACTAATTTTATGTCTTCAGTATATTGCTACCAAAAATGGTGGAAGAAATACTTATGTCACCTGATCTACATATACATATTATCACAGTAATATTCTGGACAAAAATGTAAATGTTACACTTATGATTGAACCAAGCAAAGCCTAAATGAAAAGTGAACATAGATTACTAAAAACATCCATGTCCAGGGTGCCTAATGCTCTCAAATGTCAATATTATTGGTGACTTCATATTTGTTTCTTTCTAAGATTCAACCTCAAGCCTGTTGAAAATGTCTAATCCTCTCACTCACTTTATACTTTCCCTGATTTTGTAATATCTTTATTGATATCTTCTTTTCTACATGTTTTCCCCACTTCATCCTCGTGACTGGCTCTTCATATGTGCTGACATATACATTCACTCTCTAACTGAAATCCTATTGCTAAAGAACTTTTGTTCCAAATCATATACTCACTCTTCTTCCTAAAACGACCGACTATCTTCCTAATCCTACCGACTATCCCTTTTTGAAGGGATGTTCTCTTCTACATTCAATCTTCCAAGGTACAAGGTCCTATGCCATTGTATATCAAATTATCTGAGACATCTGTGCAGAACATAATTCAAAGCTAAGTATCCCAATCAAGGGCCCAATGCCCTTATGGGTTTAAAATCATACCTGGATTTCTGTTTTCATACTTATGTTTCACCTCTACATTCTTGTAAACATACCAGGTTCCCAATACCATTATTCATCCAGAAGAATGATTCCTAACACAAATCGAAATCAAACCTGTTATTAACCCTAAACATACACTGTTCCCTCAATCTCATTTTACAGAAGAGCAGGGACAAAGTTGTTCTTACAATACAGAAAAGTAGGGGACCTTCCACCTGCTGAGATCTTCAAAGGTCCATGCAGAAATGATACCTGGAGAAGTTGTAGACAGGTATGAAGGACCTGAAAAAGCAAAAGTCATCTTCGATGACAAACCACCTGGTCAGGATGAAGGGATGTGTCTGAATCAGCCTCTCTCTTCTTATTGTGGAGAAGATGGACCAAACCAGGCCTGTGTGTGTGCCTATGGTTGATATACCATTCTAAATTGTGAAAGTGTCAGAGGAAGAAGGGGCAGCCTCCATCTCATGGGGCCTTTGGAAGCAACTGTTAGGACCAAGTGGTTGCCAAGGCAGTGACCTCATTCAGTTCCAAAGAAAGTGCCATACCTCATTTCCTTGGTGATGGAACTCTCTGAACTTGGTATCCAAGAAGCCAGGCACCCAGATGCAGTTCCAGTCCCAGTCCCAGTGGGCTCACTTGTTTGGATTTACCAAGGACAGAGTCAGTCTTTCTTGGTACCTACTGATGTGAGGATGGCCAAATGCCAGGAGAGCTCTGAAGAGGGACCTTTCCTGAGAAAGCAGGTAGTGGCTCACCACTTTTTCCTGACAACTTCACATAGTTGGCCAAGGAAACCAGATCTGAGAGAATACAGGCCATTTCGGGGGAACATAGTATTGCCCACCAGTCAGAGGACACTCCGGATAGTCACAGACCTACTTAGGGGAAGGAGGTGTCATTGTGAATGTGGGTGTGTGGTTTTGTCTCTTGTTCTGAGAATAGGTAGGAAAGGCGGTTTGTTTGGTTTTCAGTGAACTATTTCTAGTAAGTCATTTGACAAGGTGAGTGTTTCTATGTCTGTGTATCCCACTGTGTCCGTGGTTGTAGACATGATAAAAGACAATGCAACAATGGATGTGTCCTGTGTAGTAGAAAGATTCCCAGCATTCATCCTGCCCAATTTATGAATGGACTGCAGCTTGCCTTATGGATTGGCAAAACCTACTACCTTCCTAAGTCCCTGTTTTCTTCCTGAATTCTGGCAACTCTCCAGAATAGTCTCATTGTTTTGTGTCCAAGATATCTACCAACTCCAAGGTCTTTGACATGTCCATGTACTGGATACCTGAAGGGAATGGCCAGTATCTCAGAAAACTCAGATATGAGTGTGACCAGAAAAGTCTCAGTGGAGATACCATGCTTTGGGCCTTTTGCTTACCTATTGTTCTGTTGCCCTGAATGTCAGGAAGATGTTGGGCTCAGGCTACCCCTTTGTGAAGCCTGAAGAAAACAGTTTTCAAATGGAAATGAATGGGCATCACCTGTGGCTCTTGCTAAATTGCTTCGGAAAGGGATGTGTCTGAATCAGGCTCTTGTCCCTGTGTGAGGCTGTGGCTTAGATTCTCAGCACCTGATGGATCTAAAGAAAGATCCCATGTGTGAAACCAAAACCAAATTCGCAAAAAATTTCAGTCATTGTGAATGAATTCTATTGCCTTTCTCTGTTAGGTTCCTGAAATCAATCAAGTGAGAATAGCGATCCTTTTGGTCAAATGAGTTCTTCAAATCTCTGCAGAGGTGCTTGTCTTTTCTCATGACTCCAGTTCACATAAAGAATGTAAACCCCACAGTCAGAAGGCCTCAAATTGGAAAAGCGGAGCAGTATTAATGACAGGCCTATTTGATCACTCCTGGTTCACAGGAAGGGTGTCCTTCCCACCCTGACTTGAGCCAAATGAGGGGCAAGGGAGCTTATTTTGGACACTCTTTTGGAATGTGCCCCTCATGGAAAGCTCCAACCAGAGGTTATGATGAGTGTCTATAAGGAAGAAGATGGGGCCATGTGATAGTGTTTTGTTTTTAATTGTGTTCATTTGATTGGCGGTGTGAAGAGATCACTGGGTCAACCTGGGCTTGAACTCTGGTTTGATTCCCCTTAGAGACTGCGTTCTGGAATTGACCTCAGAGAAGTATTGCCATGAAAAGTGTTGGGATTTTAGGAGGCCACGCATGAAAGTCACCCTTGGAAACTGAGATCTAGGCCCAGGGTGGTTTTCCAAAGAGTACTGGGAATCTCAGCCAGTATATCACATGATTTTATTCTGAAAGACTTGGCATGGATAGTTTTGAGTCAAAACACACATGGACCTCACATTGGAGACCTCAATGCGCCTGGCTTCATGTGACCTTTTGGCCACTCTTTTGGAAGCCTTGCCTTTGAGAGTTCTCCAGAGCTTTCTTTGAAATGAACTTCCTCAACATTTAATGGTTCCTGAATGAATTGAAACCCACAGTGCCTCCAACTTCATCCTTGAAAAATGGCCAGATAAATACCATGAAATTTTTAAAATTCCCATGACCAGGTGGCACTAGAGAACCTTTGGATGTCCTGTTGCTGATCTTGAGTGTACCAGACCCTGCCTTAATTCACTGGGTTTCATGAAAATGGTGTAGAACAGAGATGCCATTGAGTTATAGCCTGCAGAGTTGTGGGCCTAGAGAAATGGTGTGCAGTTTTGTGATAATACATCTGTGTTGTGACCATTTGGTTCTGCCATTGGCTTCCAAATTCATTGTGACTGCCATGGTGCAGCCAGGAGACCCGTATATGTAAAAGCATGTTTTTATATTGAAAGATTTCAGGGCCATGTTCAGAATCAAGTTGCTATGGACATGGGGGCAAGCAAGTTAGAGCCTGCAGAGTATTGGGCCTAGAGAAGTGGTCTGCAGTTGTGTGATAATACATCTGTGTTATGGCCATGTGGATTTCTCATTGGCTTCCAAATTTTTTGTGACTAAGATGGTGCAGCCAGGAGACCCGAATATGTAAAAGCATGTTTTTATATGGAGAGGATTCAGGGCCATGTTCAGAATCAAGTTGCTATGGAAAAGGGGGCAAGGTATGTGGGAAAGAAGCCTGGTTGTTGCATTCTCCTGCAGACCCTGACCCACAACACGTGACAGAACTCCCTCCAGCACTGTGTCCCTGTTGAACTTCTTGTATTTTGTGAAGCAAATACCAAACTCCCAGTGCAACAGCAGGAAACACCATGAAAAGTGGAGGATGACCAAATGGCTCCACAGTCCACATGGGGAGACAATTAGACCCCAGTGGCCACTGTTTACCTACAAAGAGTGAATTCAGCACTGCTGCCTCATGTTCACTGGAAAATAAGAAACCATATCCTCCAGGTCACATAGATGCAGACCCAGATTTTATTGTCTCACTACAAAGGAAGCTAAAGCTCCTGAAAATAACGTATGTTTCAAGTGCCCAACCTCAGAGGCAGTTTCTCAAGATGTCTTTACGCCAGCAGACCTCCATGTTAGAGGAGTGTTTACCATGTCCCTTACTTTTGGAAACTCCTCTACCACCTCCAAGGTTCTGAACTCTGAGCATTTTCCACTCAAGATATGTATTCACAGATTTTCTAACTCTTCTATTCTAATTGTGACTTACTTCAGGCGAAGGTAATGTCAAGGATTTGTTCTGGATGAGAGTGGGAAGATTTTTGTGTAGCATATATTTGCATACACATTTGATTCATTATTCTATTTTCCATTTGAAATACTGATCCCTGACACTAACTCATAACCTACTGGACTCTGACTACTACTCCTAATATGATGGAGAAAAATAACCCAAACAGAATAGAAATCCAAGCAGTTCAGAGGAGGCATGGTGTATAGTTGGACTTGCCTTTTGCATAAAAAAGGGTAGGTGTTATAAATCTAGTCAATTTTCTGTTGAAATAGTTATCCATGTGTTTTTAAAGTTAACAAATATGTGAATTCCTGTCTCCCTCTCTCTGTAGCCTATTCAGCACATGTATTTTTATATGCACATATAGAATCCTACCTGGTATCACACGTACATTCTTGTGAGGTGGCTGACTTGGCAGATACAAAATGTGAGAAGAGATTACTCCTCCTAAATGCTGTTGGAACTGAAAATTCAATGTATGGGTAAACTTCCTAGTTAAACAACATTATACATAAATCTATCTTCAGTAACATGAATATTTTTGAATCTGTGGATGATGTATATTTCATGGTGAATTTCAATTGGCATATATATTGCTATTTTTATAGTCTCAGTTTGTGTGTGTGTGTGTGTGTGTGTGTGTGTGTATATATATATATATATATATATATATATATATATATATATATACTCTCCAGATTTTTCAAAATATGAAATGTATGAGTCTTATTATACACTCCCTGAATTCATTCATGTTCATGTATGTGGATTTATAATCAACTTTTCACAAGACTATTCTCAGAAAACTCATCTACCTGAAATACATATTTGTTTCCTAGTACTGAAAACTAACTTCAGTGAATGGTGCATACAAATTCTAATATTTCTACATTAACGGACGCAGTTTAACATCAATTCAAGTAGATTCCTATGGGGCATGATGTGTATTTTAACGTTCATTTTTATTCAACACTGGTACATTACTATTTCTTCAATTTCTGCACATCATCGTATATATTTATCATCCACAAGTTAGCAAATATATAGGCGTTTGTTTCACTTTAAATCACTTTCTGCTTCAGAACACATGCATACCTCCAGGTTTCTGGACTGGTCTTTTCATGAGACTTCTTTCCAAACACATTATTTTCAATTTCCATAATCACTTTTGAAGCAAAACTCAAACACTCTTCATGAAAATCCATAACCCTAATATTTCATTCAGATGTATAACGGGTAGGATTAAATGTAGTATATCAATATAAGGTTTCCTGTATATTTTCAGATATCAATTCAATCCATTATTTAAAGTTGGAACCAGTAATATTATTAATTCACAGTATTGTCTATTCATGCATTATCTCTATATTCATAGACAAATGGTACACCTATTTCTACCCAAAATACTAATTCATATATCTTCAAAATATTGCTCCCAGAAATGGTGGAAGAAAAAATCCTATTACCTGATCTACATATATTATTTATTATAGTAATATTCTGGACATACATAGGAATGTTCACACTTATGATTGTACCAATGTAAAGGTCGGGCGAGTGTCGGAAAAGAGACCACGAAGAGACTGTCTCATGCAACAGCAAAGGGTTTATTGGGGGTCCAGCATGCTGGGGCTCAGAGCTCACTTGAATAGAGAAGAGAGCCCTAAGAACAGCTTAAGCAGAGCTTATGCAATTTACGTGGTGAGAGCAGGGAGGGAAATTTATTGATGGGTCAGGTCGAGTGAGTGGTTTGCATGCCAATGGGAGAGGGAGTACATTCAACAGTTGGGCAATTGGGGACAGCACATTCTGGGAACAAGATTAGCAAACAGTTTTCAAGATTTCAACAGTATTTTGTTAAGATACAGAAAAACAAGAAGTTAAAAGTACATATTTTATTAACCTTTCATTCCCCACTTCTTATTCTGGTTAATTTTAATCATAAAAATGAGCATTGCGGGGTCTCACATTTTATGTCTTCTAGTGAGGTATATTGTTGTCTGATTACCATAAGTTTAACTTATCCAATTTAAGCTTGTAGAAAGGAAACTAGATGGTTGAGCAAACAGGGTCCTACAATTAGCAATGAAATGAGGATAATTAATGGACTGGCCAGGGCTGATAAAAGCGTAGTTAACCAGGGGGACTGTGTGAACAAAGACTCAAACCACCCTTTTTGTGCATCTCTCTCTTGTTGATGTTCTTCTAGGCGTCTTCTTAATTTACTCATAGATTTTTTTACAACTCCAGTATGGTCGGCATAAAATCAACTTTTTCCCTCAATGCAGCACGAAAGCCCCCTTCTCTCACGAAGAGGAGGTCCAACCCTCGCATGTTCTGTAAAACAATTTCAGAGAGAGAGGTTAAAGATTCCTATAAAACTGTGATGGAGGTTTTTAATATCTTTAAATTTTGGTCTATTGCTGCTTCTCATCGGGTCATTTGTTGTGTCACATGGACTAGGAAAGTGATTCCTGTGCCCACACCTGCAGCAGCTCCTTTTCCTAATAGAATGGCTAAAGTGAGGGATACAGGTTCCCAGAGGAACCGGGTTGTATGCCCCCCTATTTGATATTTAAATTAACCTGCCTCATGATAGAGCACTCTGGGAAACATCTGAACATTACATAATTAATCACATCTGTTGACCATTTTATGAAAACATAAACAATGTTTAAGTATATAGATTTATACTGTTGTAAGGACGGACAAGTAAAGGCACCTAAGATAGCACCGAAGACAGCGAAACATACCTATTTGGTTGCAACGGATTTAGAGGGCATTGCTTCTGTTGTAATCAATTAGTCACCTGATCTCCAAATTTAGGTAGTTTCCGAATTTTGTACCCAACATGTAAGGGAAGGGGCTCAGAAGTTCACAGTCTGCATAAGTTCACAAAAAGAAGTTTTCGTTTCTATTGTTTTTTTCATCTGTTCTGGGCAAGTTAACATTTTAAGGACACCTGGAGTGGGAGAGCTTTTTTCTTCTCTTTTTTTTTCTCACTGCCAGCTGTAACAATGGAGCTCATTTGGTAACTTATTTATCTTAGAAATGTAACCATGTCTGTGAAGCCCCAGCTCAAGGCCAGAGGCCTTGTTCACATGTTTTGTGAAAAACTAGTAAGGGGGAGTCTAGCTTAGGAGTGCTGATTTTTCCAGCCAGTGGCCAAATAGAACAGGGAAACAGGAAAAGGGGAAGTTTATCTACATTGAACTCTTTTATAGGGACTCTTTGGCTGAAAGTCCTAAAGTCAGCCATGGTGAAGACTGCTGGAGAAGGTCAGTTAAGACTTTTCTGTGGGCCTGGTATAGACGGGGAAGACAGGGAAGGCGGGTCTGAGAGCAGCATCTTGGGTCTGAGCATGAGGAAGGAGAGATGTAAAAGAATAATGGGAAAGGGGTTTGGAATTTTCCAGGCAACAAAACTTGAGCAGTAGAACAGATAGAGCAGAGGGGAAGATGGGAGTTTGTATCCCAAAAAGCCTGTAAGGGACTTTAAATTCTTAGTAACCTGTTTTCAGTGATGACAGAGCAACTTTAAAGGCCATTTTCATTACATCTTGGATAGGGGTCTGAGGGCTCTCCTTAGCTGGTTTGAGCTTTGGGTTAGCTGGTAAGAGGACCTGGTGGGACCTGGTGCGGGCACTGACAGGAGAAGAGAGTAGTGAGTGGGTGGAGGGGTACCTCAGTACCTGCTACCTCAGCAAGGGGGCAATAATCTGAGAACCGGCGGTTTGGGTTTTTTATCTAGTAATTGGAGGGAAGAAATCAGGTTGCTGAGGTGGGAGTGACAGCAGAGAGTCTGGAGCAGAAAGCTGAGGGTGAGGATCTATTGGATAAGCATAGTTCAGGATGTGAGCGAAGGAGGGAAAATGCCTCCACTTAGGGGAATTTCCTTCCACCCTTTGAGCACTTGCCGAAGTTAAAAAGGTCACGGAGAATTTTAGGATCTAGAGACCCCTCTGGGGGCCATCGGTATTGGTTGTGTAATTGGTAATATGGCCAATGCTGTGTATTGAATTTGATGAGGAGTTTGGGTTCCACCAGGCATCCTGTATGCTCACATTCCCATGACTTACAGAAGAAGTCGGCATTTCCCCCACACAGCCATGTCTGTTTGTGGCTTTGATAGTCCGCTGGGCAAACATAGTAATCTAGGCTAGCCAACCTGCATCTGGCTCTCGTGTCCCTACATCCATAATGTTTGTTTCTATTACCTATGATACGGAAAGGATTTATTGTAATTTTAGTTGGATCCCCTTCATCAGGGATATCCCAATAGGAAAGACCTATAGCCAGCTGACAAATGTCTGGGTGGAGAGATGGCCACCATGTCCCTAAAGGGGCTGTATGCAAGATAGACCATACTTCTTGTACAGTAGGATTTGTGATCAGCCATTACTGCTGAACAGGCTGATGAGGGTTAGTACTACTCTTGGCCAAGGGGAGAGTCTGTAGCCTTATCCACATGGCGAATACGCAATTTGAAAGTGTTACCAGTCTTTTCCAGTTTCCAGTCAGATTTTGGACAGGGCGCAGGCCAGAGATGAGAGACATGGATCCATGAAGTGATTCCGTCTACATTTACCACTGTAGGTGTTATATGTAGCACCTTATATGGTCCTTTCCAGTGGGGTTCCAGGGATGACACCTGATGTCGTCTAATGTAGACGAAGTCTCCTACTTGGTATCGATATGGAGTCCCCTCGTCCCCAGGTTGGTCGGCAGTGGCCAGATGTTTCCACAGATATTGCTGATTTCTTTCAAGAGCTTTAAGTCTGTCAAGCAAGGGAGTGTGGAAGGGATCGTTAGGTCTTAGAGTTTGGTTTAGGTCCCTTACTGGAGGAGGGACCATAGAGAATTTCATAGGGGGTGAGGTTACACAAGGAAACAGAGGAGTATGAATATTTCTTGCATGAAACAGTGCATAAAGCAGGAGAATAGATCGATCTTTTATGCCGATCTCTAAGCTTGATTTTGTTAAGTCTCTTTAATGGTTCTATTATTTGTTTTTTACCTGTACTGAGCTCTGGGGTTTATAAGCACAATGTAATTTCCAATTAATCCCCAGGGTCCTGGCTAATCCCTGACTTACCAGGGCAATTAACGCCAGTCCATTATCAGACCCTATTGCCTTAGCCAGTCCGTATCTTAGAAAAATATCTTTCAGGATCTTCTTGACCACCATTTGTGCCATTTATTTTGTTGTTGTTGTTTTTTTTTTTTGTGTGTGTGTGTGGGGGGGGAGGCTTCAATTAATTCATCCTGAAAATGTATCTACAAAGACTAGGAGATATTTAAGTCCATAACTTCCTGGCTTAATTTCAGTAATGTCCACTTCCAAGAATTGTCCTGGTCTGGTTTCTTGTAGGTGCTTTCCTGCAGGAAAGTTGGAAGGGTAAGCATTAACCAATTGACAGACCCGGCAGGCTTTTGTTACCCGTTCAGTTATTTCTTTCGCTCTGAGTCGGTTAGTGGAAAACTCTGTTCTTGATCTTTCAGGAATGCCTGCAGTTTCTTTGAACCAAGGTGAGTGAGTTGATGTACATATTTAACTTAGTTTTGGGCTTTCTGAAAATGCAAGCTGGGCTCAGTGAAGTTGAGGGTTTCAGTGTCAGTGTCCTTAGATGTTATCAAAAGCTTGCTGGTGCTCAGGGGTCCATTAGAATTGGGCATCTCTCTTTAACAGCGGGTATAAAGGAGCAGCTAAGGACGCAAACCCAGGTATCCATAAGCTGCATAAGCCAGCAGTCCCAAGAAACTCTCTGAGTTGTCTGCTGTTAGATGGGGGTGGTATCTGCTCAATGGATTGTTTTCTGGTCTCAGTGAGCCATCGCTTACTGCCCCTAAGGGAATAGTCCAGGAAGATTACTTCTTGCTGGCAAATTTGGGCTTTTTTGGCAGAAGCACTATACCAGAGTTGAGCAAGCTCGTATAATAATAATTGGGTTCCAGACTCACAGTTTTTCTTGGTGTTGGCTGCCAGTTGCAGGTCATCGACATATTGAAGCAGGGTGACGTCAGGGTGCATAGTTCTGAAGTTGTTGGGGTCTCTGTGTAGGGCTTCATCAAAGAGAGTGGGGGAGTTTTTGAACCCCTGTGGGAGTCTAGTCCATGTTAGTTGACCAGACGTCCCGGTTTCTGGGTCTACCCACTCGAAATCAAATAGCAACTGACTATCTTTATGCAGAGGCAAGCAAAAGAAAGCATCTTTTAAGTCCAGAACAGTATACCATTTCCGCTCATGGTTCAGAGTGCTAAGCAGATTGTACAGATTATGTACTGTGGGGTGAATGTCCTGCACTCTGTTGTAGATCTCTCTTTGGTCTTGAACGGTGCGATAGTCCCCGGTTCCTGGATTTTTATACTGGTAACAGGGCAGTGTTCCAGTTCAAATGACAGGGCCTTAGGACCCTTAAGGCCAGATATTTCTGAATATGGGGCCTTATCCCATCTTTAGCTTTTTTGCTCAGAGGATATTTTTTGACATTGATGGGGGGGGCTGAAGTTTTTAACTCCACTGTTATTGGAGGATGTTTCACGGCTACGTGTAACCCAGCAGTTTTTTTCCTAGGCATCTGCGTAATCTGTTATCCATTTCCGGGGTAGCTTGCCTGTTTGATCAGTCTTGGGGGGTTTGACAAGTTGATGTTCATCTTCTACTGACATAGTAAAAGCCGTGACTATAGGAGTTTTTACTGAAAAATTTAGAAATTTCACTTGGGGGCCTTCAGGGTTAAAAGTTATTCTGGCCTGAAGCTTTTTGAGCAGATGTGTGCCAATCAATGGGGTCGGGCATTCTGGGATTACTAGGAACGAGTGATGGATTTTTTCTTTCCCCAGGTCCATGGTCCTCTTAGTTGTCTAAGCCCCATATTTACTGCCATTAGCCCCTTGAACTAGAGTCCTTTTTGTTTGATAGATGGCCCAATGGGGCCTTAAGGGCTGAGTATACTTACCCTGTATCCACTTCAAAGTTTAACCCCCCCGGCGAGTACTTTGTGTTCTTTTGGCCGGGCCAGCTACCTCCAAGGAAGGAGGGGCTGTGTGTGCCGTGGGGTAGTCACCTGGAGGGCGCTGGGCTGGCCTATATTCCTCCAATGGTGGAGAGTCTGAGTCAGCAGCAGGGGAATCACTTAGAGGTTGTTTGGGGTTGGAGGACAAGGGCAGGGCATAAGGAGGGGGAAGAGAGTCCAGTAGAGTCTTGAGACTCAGGGACAACAGAGGGTGGAGGAGGGGGAGCAGAGGGTTTGAGAGATAGAAAAGTGGGAGAACCAGTAGGAGCGGGGACAGGGACAAGGAAAGGCTTCAACCATGGAAGAGGAGATTTGCAGAGGTCCTGCAAACTAAAGATATATTGCTGTTGATCTGGATGGCTATGTGGCCCTGGCTGAAAGACAATATCTCTGAGTTTTTGAATTAGTGTGAAGTAGAAAGATCCTTCTGGGGGCCATCCGACTCCAAAGGTGGGTAATTCTGAGACACATAGAGTCTTCCAGATCTGACGTTTTACTGAAAAAAAGAAGATTCTGAGCCTTTAAGCAGACTTTGGTCCAGTGATCAAGGTTCAGGGACAGAGGCATTGAAGTGCTCTGTCCCATATGAAAGATACACAAATAGTGAAAGCAATGACACACGACACAGACAAGACAAGACAATAAAGACAGGCAATGGACGTCCAATACTGAGAACAGGACTGAGTAGCCAGGAAAACCTGATGGGCTGACAATACCGAATCCAAAACAAAATATCACTGAGTTTAGGAGACTATTGTTACTCGGTTTCCCGAGTTCTCTGGGGCGTCCCCCAGAGACGTGGCCTGTGGCTCTGTGACACTTCTGTCAGCCACTGTCAGAGAGAGCTCATGCTCATCACCAATAGCCATTTTGCCCATCCCTAACCTGAAACCTGAAACAAGAAAGTGGCGCCTTACTTAACCTGAGATGAGCCTATTGGGGGTCTTTCATCCAACGCTGCTGGAACTCGCTGGGGCCCTCAGATGTAATGGTCAGGCGACCATTGGAGGAAGAGACCACCAAGACACTGTCTCATGCAACAGCAAAGCGTCCAAAATTCTGGGGCTCAGACCTCACTTGAATAGAGCAGAGAGCACTGAGAACAGCTTAAGCAGAGCTTATATACTTTTCTTGAAGAGGGCAGGGAGGGAAGTTTATTGATGGGTCAGGGCAAGTGGGCGGTTTGCATGTAAACGGGTGAGGGTGTACATTCTGCAGTTTGGCAGTTGGGGACAGCACATTCTGGGAACAAGATTAGCAAAAAGTTTTCAAGATTTCAAGAGTGTTTTCTTAAGCATACAGAAAAACAGGAAGAGACAAGTACCTATTTAATTTATTTTCAACAAAGCCTAAATGGAAAGTGAGCATGAATTACTAAAAACATTCATGTCCAGGTTGCCTAATGCTCTCAAATGTCAATTCTATTGGTGACTACATATTTCTTTCTTCCTAAGGTTATATATTCAACCTCAACCCTGTTGAAAATGCCTAATCCTATGACTCACTTAATAATTTGCCTGATTTCCTAAGGTCTCTATTGATACCTCCTTTCCTACATATTTTCCCAAATTCATTATTGTGACTGACACTTAACATGGGCTGACATTAATATTCACTCTCTAACCGAAACCCTATTGGTAAAGAACTTTTTTCCAAATCTTATTCTCACCCTTCTTTCTAAACCTACTGACTATCTTCCTAATTCCACCGACTATCCCTTTTTGACTGGAGGTTCTCTTCGACATTCAATCATCCAAGGTACAACGTCCTATGCCATTGTGTATGGATTTATCTGAGACATTTGTGCAGAAAGTATAACATTGCTAAGTATCCCAATCAAGGTCTCAATGCCCTTCTGGGATGCAAATCTTACCTAGATTTCTGTTTCCATACTTTTAACTCACGTCTATATTCTTATAAATATCACAGATTCCCAATACCATTATTCATCCTGCAGAATGATTCCTAACCCAAATCGAAACTGTTATTAACCGTAACCACACAGTGATCTCTCAATCTAACTTTAGAGAAGAGCAGGGACAGAGTTGGCCTTAAAATATAGGGATGTAGGGGATCTTCCACTTGCTGAGAACCTCAAAGGTCCATGCAGAAATGATCCCTTAAGAAGATGTAGGCAGCTATGAAGGACCTGAGAGAGCAAAAGTCATCTTCCATTGCCAAAAAACCTGGTCAGGATGAAGGGATGTGGCTGAATCAGCCTCTCTCTTAATGTACAGGAGACGGACCAAACCAGGCCTTTGTGGAGCACTGTTTCTTGGTGCCTTTGATTTATATATCATTCTAACTTGTGAAAATGTCACAGGAAGTAGGGGCAGCCTCCATCTCATGGAACCCTTGGAAGCAACTGTTAGGACAATGTGTTTGCCAAGGCAGTGACCTCATTAAATTCCTGAAGGAAGTAACCTACCTCACTTCCTTGGTGATGGAACACTTTAAACTTGGGATCCAGGAAGCCAGGCACTGAGAGCCAATCCAAGTCCCAGTCCCAGTGGGCTCACTTGTTTGGTGTTACTAAGGACAGAGTCAGTCTTTCTTGGTACCTACTGATGTGAGGATGGCCACATGCCAAGGACCTTTCCTGAGAAAGTAGGTAGTGGCTCTCCACATGCTCCTGACAATGTCACAGAGTTGGCCAAGGAGACCAGATCTGAGAATGGATAGGCCATATCAGGGGAACATAGTATGACCCACCAGTCAAAGGACACTCTGGATAGTTACAAACCTACTTGGGGGAAGGAGGTGCCTTTGTGGGTGTGGGTGTGAGTTTGTGGTTTTGTCTCATGTTCTGAGAATAGGTAGGAAAGGTGGTTTGTTTGGATTGGAATGGACTTTTTCTAGTAAATTGTTTGACAAGGCGAGTGTTTCTATGTCTGTTTCTCCCACTGTGTCCGTGGTTGTAGACATTAGAAAAGAAAATGCATAAATGGATGTTTCCTGTCTTGTAGAAAGCTTCCCAGCATTCATCCTGCCCAATTAACGCATGGACTGTGACTTGCCTTATGGATGGGCAACACCTACTATCTTACTACGTTTCTGTTTTCTTCCTGAATTCTGGCCACTCTCAAGAATTGGCTCATGGTTTTGTGTCCAAGATATGTACCACCTCCAAGCACTGTGACATGGCCATGTACATGATAACTGAAGGGAATGGGAGGATCTCAGAAAACTCAGATATCAATGTGACCAGTAAAGTCTCAGTGGAGAATCCTTGCTTTGGGCCATTTGCTTACCTATTGCTTCATTGCCCTGAATTTCAGGAAGGTCTTTGCCTCAGGCCACCCCTTTGTGAAGCCTTAAGAAAACAGTTTTCAAATGGAAATGAATGGGCATCACCTGTGGCTCTTTGCTTAATTGCTTCCAAAAGGGATGTGTCTGAATCAGCCTCATGAACCTGTGTGAGGCTGCTGCTTAGATTCTTAACACCTGATGGATCTAAGGTAAGATTCCATGTGTGCTACAAATACAAAATGGTCAAAATAGAAGTCATTGTGTATGAAGTCTCTCGCCATCTTCTGTAAGGTTCCTGACCTCCATCCTGGCCTGCAAAGGCTAGACCATAGATGCTTGGGTTTTTTCATGACTCCCATTCATATAAAGAATTTATACCTGGCAGTCAGTAGGCCTCAAATTGGAGAAGTGGAGCAGTAATAAGGTCAGGCCTATTTGATCACTCCTGGTTCACAGGAAAGGTGTTTAGGCCACACTGACCTTAGGCAAAATAGGGGCGAGGAAGCATATTTTGGACAGGGTCTTGGACTTCACCCCTTTTAGAAACGTCCAGACAGAGGATTTGATGAGTGTCTACATGGAAGAAGACGAGGGCTATGTGAAAGTGTTTTGGTTTTAATTGTGGTCATTTGTGTGGCAGCTGGAAGACATAACTGTGTCCACCATGGCTTGAACTTTGGTGTGATTCCCCTTAGAGACTGTGTTCTGGACCTGACCTCAGAGAAGAATTGCCATGAATTGTGTTGGGATTTCAGGAGGCCACGCATGAGAGTCCCCATTGGAAACTGAGATATAGGCCCAGGTGGCTCTCCACAGAACACTGGGAATCTCAGCTACGATATCACATGATTTTATTCTGAAAGACTTGGCAACCATAGTTGAGATTCAAAACACACATGGACCTAGCATTGTAGACCTCAATGGGCCTGGCTTCATGTGACCTTTTGGCCACTCCATGGGAAGCCTTGCCTGTGAGAGTCCTCCAGAGCTTTCATGGAAATGAAATTCCTCACCATTTAATGGTTCCTGAAAGAATTGAAACTCACAGTGCCTCCAACTTCATCCTTGAAAAATGGCTAGATAAATACCATGAAATTTTTGAAATTCTTATGACCAAGTGGCACTGAAGAACATTTGGATATCCAGTTGCTGATCATGAGTGTACCAGAGAGTGCCTTGATTGACTGGGTTTCATGAAAATGGTGTAGAAGAAAGAATCCTGTATGTTGCCGCCTGCTGAGTAGTGACCCAGAGCTGTGGTGTGCAGTTGTGTCATAAAATATCTCTGGTGGGGCCATTTGGATCTGCCATTGACTTCCAAATGTCTTGTGGCAGACATGGTGCAGCCAGTAATCCCTATATGTCTGATCTCTTCATATAAAGGCATCTTGTTATATGGAGAGGTTTCAGGGCCGTGTTCAGAATCAGGTTGCAATGGTTGAGGGGGCAAGCTATGTGAAATATAAGCCTCATTGGTGGATTCTCCTGGAGACCCTGACCCACCACACGTGTGAGAAATCCCTCCAGCACTGAGTCCCTGTTGATCTCCTTGTATTTCATGAAGCAAATACTAAACCCCCAGTGCAGCAGCAAGAAACACCATGAAATGTGGAAGATGCGCAAATGGCTTCACATTCCACATGGGGAGACACTTAGCCTTCAGTGACAACAGTTTCCCTACAAAGAGAGAATTCTGCACTCCTGCCTCATGTTCATTGGAAAATAAGAAACCATGTCCTCCAGGTCACATAGATGCAGACCCAGCTCTGATGGTCTCACTACAAAGAAGCTAAAGCTCCTGACAACAACATATATTTCAAGTGCCCAAGGTCAGGGAGAGTTTCTCAATAAGTTTTAGGCCGGCAGAGCTCCATGTTTGTGGAGTGTTTACCTGTTTGACCAGGACAGGAGAAAAGACCACTGACTCCAATTAAAATCAAATTAAAGCAAGCTTATTATTTTTCCACTGGCTGAGCTGCCTATCCCTCTCAAAATGGCAGAAACAAGACAGCAACCCCACCTTTCCTACAGCCCAGCTTTATAGTCCAGTAAGTTACACAAAAGGGGGGTTACAGATAACAGAACTCGGAGAAGCATCACGCTATTGCTAGTTTACAATTTTTTTTTTTGCTGGCCCCATCATCAGAATTTATGAGGACCATTAGAGACTCACGAGAGTCGTTGTCTGGCCAGAGAAGGCCAATATTTATGAGGTGTCACTAAATTTTCAGAGAGGGCTGCTATCTGGTCAGAGAGCCAGGCATGGGTGAGTTCAAGGCACGGACAGGCATTCCAAGCAGATTCAGAATTTGCAGTAATTTATAGGAAAGCAAAATTATCTTTTCATGACTTTGTGGCAAGATGGCTCCCAATTTTAATAAATGATCAGGTTGGGTTTATCATTCCCCCCCATTTTTTTTTTGCTTTTTAATATTTTTTAAATTAATTTTTATTGTAGGTTGTTCAAAACATTACATAGTTCTTGATATATCATATTTCACACTTTGATTCAAGTGGGATATGAGCTCCCATTTTTACCCCATATACAGATTGCAAAATCACATCAGTGGCAGAACCATTGATTTACATATTGCCATTATGGTGTCTGTTGTATTCTGCTGCCTTTCCTATCCTCTACTATCCCCCCTCCCCCCTCCCCTCCCCTCTTCTCTCTCTACCCCCTCTACTGTAGTTCATTTCTCCCCCTTATATTTTTCTCCTTTCCCCTCACTTCCTCTTTTATGTAATTTTGTATACCCCTGAGGGTCTCCTTCCATTTACATGCAATTTCCCTTCTCTCTCCCTTTCCCTTTCACCTCTCATCCCTGTTTAATGTTAATCTTCTTCTCATGCTCTTCGTCCCTACTCTGTTCTTAGTTACTCTCCTTATATCAAAGAAGACATTTGGCATTTGTTTTTAAGGGATTGGCTAGCTTCACTTAGCATAATCTGCTCTAATGCCATCCATTTCCCTCCAAATTCTATGATTTTGTTATTTCTTAATGCAGAGTAATACTCCATTGTGTATAAATGCCACATTTTTTTCATCCATTCGTCTATTGAAGGGCATCTAGGTTGGTTCCACAGTCTTGCTATTGTGAATTGTGCTGCTATGAACATGGATATAGCAGTGTCCCTATTGTGTGCTCTTTTTAGGTCTTTAGGGAATAGACCGAGTAGGGGAATAGCTGGATCAAATGGTGGTTCCATTCCGAGCTTTCCAAGAAATCTCCATACTGCTTTCCAAATTGGCCGCACCAATTTTCAGTCCCACCAGCAATGTACAAGAGTACCCTTTTCCCCACATCCTCGCCAGCACTTGTTGCTGTTTGACTTCCTAATGGCTGCCAATCTTACTGGAGTGAGATTTGCAACAAAATGAAACTGAATCCCTTACTCTCGCCATGCACAAAAGTTAACTCAAAGTGGATCAAGGAACTTGATATCAAATCAGAGACATGGCGTTTGATAGAAGAAAAAGTTGGCTATGATCTACATACTGTGGGGTCGGGCTCCAAATTCCTCAATAGGACACCCATAGCACAACAGTTAATAACTAGAATCAACAAATGGGACTTACTCAAACTAAAAAGTTTTTTCTCAGCAAAAAAAACAATAAGAGAGGTAAATAGGGAGCCTACGTCCTGGGAACAAATCTTTACTCCTCACACTTCAGACAGAGCGCTAATATTCAGAATATACAAAGAACTAAAAAAATTAGACAATGAGATAACGAATAACCCAATCAACAAATGGGCCAAGGACCTGAACAGAAATTTCTCAGAGGAGGACATACAATCAATCAACAAGTATATGAAAAAATGCTCACCATCTCTAGCAGTCAGAGAAATGCAAATCATTCCCCCTTTTTTAATGTGTCCCTTCCAAATTTTTGATAGGGTAGGGAAAGAGCAATGAGGGAATTTTAATCCCTCAGGTAACAGTCTCCAAATTTTTAGAACTCACCCAAAATTGGATTCCTGGTTTTACCTGACTTAATTAATTACTTATATTGATATTCTATTTATTTTTGGCTCCATAGTTGTAAGACGAGAGGCGTCACTCATTTTGGCTTCTTCTGAGCTGAGAGAGAGTGACGTGAGTGGGCACAGTATAAGGGACATGAGTTGCCTTTTAGAAGTCAGTTGAGGGACATGAGTTGCCTTTTAGAAATCAGTTCGTTTTGAAGTCTGGTTGGGGAAGAACAGGTTGTAAATTCATCTGGGGATGGGTTCTTCTGTGTGAGAAACAAGAACCATGAGTACTGAAAAAATGTTGCAGCAGCTGGAACATGTCACTGTATAGAGCTTCCCTCAGCAGGCTTTAATATTCCCAGTTATCAGGACTGTCAACTTAATATTTAACATTTAGTGTTACAGTTATCCCTCTCCATAAGATACAGTTTAATGATTTAATATCATCTGATCTTGCAAAATCATTTTACTAGTATGACCTCTGTGTGTAATAGAGAAACCTTTAATTCTGTTACTCAGGGCTGGATAATCGTACTTGCAAACACCAACCCTACCTGTAGGTTAGGAATATCTGTAGGCCTTAAACTAAAAATTTCTGCCTCTGGCAGCTCCTCTTGATAGTCTCTTTTTATAGTTATCAGGCATTCCTTTCTGGGAATCCTTCTTTGTAGCCTCCAGTCTTACTTATTTGGGGAGGCTAACATAATGTGTATAAAAAATTATTATTATTATTATTATTATTATTATTATTATTATTATTATTATTATTATTATTATTATTTAAAATGCCCAGGAATGGCTGTATTTTGGTTTTAACTGTCTTTCCTAAGTGTTTATCATGAAACAGTCAAACTGACTTTTGTTTCTATCTATTGTTAACAGTCAGCTGAGCTTTTATGGGAGTCATTCCTGGGGAAACTTGAGAGCAGCTTCTCAGTTCTGCTAGTGCCATTTGCGCTAGGTGGGTCCAGGTCTTGCTTGACCATGTGGCTACCCTTGGAAGCATCAGGGATGTCTCCCTTCTCTGATGACTCTCCTCTTCTTAGCAAATGCACTGATTGGCTTTCTGTTCTCCAGGGGTCTCATTAATCTCCCTAATTGGGAAGATATGAGGCCCAGAGTTGCAAAGCTCTTTGAGAAGTCCCTTGTTCCCTGGATTCAGACTGACTCAGAGGGCAAGAGCCAAATATTGGTTTTCTTGTCCCTTTTCATGTAACTTTAATATAAATCCTAATCTTAATCATCCAGCAAATAAATTTTAACAGCCTTATATTAAGAGTACTGGGCTTTAATGTCTATAACTTTATAATTATTTATCTTTTTTATTAACTGGGATCTGTATTATTCTGTCTGTCTTGTAGGTGATGACTTATTATCTTAAATTAACCCATGTTGTGTTCTTAAAGCAACACTTCTGTAAAACACTAACAAGGAATCTTTAGATCACTTATAAGGAAATTACAAAATAAAATTTTTTAACAAGAGTAAAAATACTTAGTTCGTGTAATAGCTACCCTGAAGTTTTAAGCTGAGTTATACATTATATCCCCTGTTTGAGATCCTAGAAATCTTGACAGAAAAAAAAAACAACTTTTGAACATAACTTTAAATGAAATAATATCTGACCTACTGCTTTCGTAGTCATTCTCACATATAGTAAGATGGGACACAGAGCCTTATCTCAGGTAAGGCAGGGCTCTTTATAAAACTTAAGTGTTTTACTTCTAAAGATGATCTTTGTTTTTTTAAATATCATTTTACAAAGATTACATATATTATTTGAGGTCACATGAACATTAGTTAACACCATATGATATCACATTTAAAACATGAATTTAAGAAAGGCTGAAAGTTTTTAACCTTTATATAGATTAGACTCTCATTAACATAAAAATACATTTAAATTGTTCCCCAATGTAAAAAGTAACATACAACTTTACATATCTTATTGATAAGAAGTAAATGAATGCCCAATATATTTTTTTACCATACAACTTCAGAACACCAGCTTGAAATAATGCTCTTTTAAAGTTTCTACCTTACAGATTCGTATACCTGAAAGATATGAGCACATTAATAGCATCACAATTACATTGAAGTTTCTACATTAACCAAGTTTAGCTTTTAAATAAATGGCAGTACAGTGCTCTAAAATAACAGTTCTTATTTAATCAGTTGTTTAATTTTTATGGTTGCTTGCTCTAGAAAAAATAAAACTTAATAAACACAATGTTATGGGTAAACTTATGATTTAAGAAATTTTTGTCTCTTTAACACATGACTGATTATTACAATCTTATACAGACATTGGTACAAACTTATACAGACCTTAGTAAATCAATCAGATATCTAACAAAAGTACTCATGAATGAGTAATCCCATATTAAATTTACTTTACTTATTTATCAATATATTAGACAAATATATTGAACAGTGTTAACCATTTTTTTGTTGAAGGAAAAGTCTTAGAACCAAGGCATATTAGAACATTTGTAGACATTAATATTTTATTAGATTTTTGAACACCTAGAAAAACTTGTAAGCTTAAATTTAAAGACATTTATTTTTATCTCTTTATCCAATTTAAATTCAACTATTTAAATCACTTGAATTAAAGATCTTTGGATCCACTTTTTAAAATTTGTTTTTATGAGCATTTTTGTTTTAATGAGTGCTCTTTATAAATGTTAATTTGTGTATCATATATATGATATACGGACATATGAATATATAGACATACATCACATAACAAAATTGTGCACACATAATAATAGTAAAGGCCTTGTAGCTTTTCCAGGTGAAATATCCATTGCAATGTTTCAAAAACTACACAGTTATTCAAAGATAGAACTGGTCAGAAAAACATCATCCTAGGTCTTTAGGATCAAAATCATGAGCTCAAAAAAAAAAAAAAATAAAGAATCTAAGGAAAAAATAAGAGTCCTAGAAAAATTGACTGGCCATTAATTAGTAAATACCATACAATTTAAATTTTTTTAGGCCTCAGATCACTCTCCTACTGAGCTTGCAGGCCTCTTTCATTTGCCATTCAACATAAGTCCTGGCTGAGGTCTGGAAGGAGCAGGAAAAAGCTGCTATTCTGAGCAGACACCTCAGGCCTAAGGCATTTCAACCATAATTTTCAGGTTCAGATGTTGAAAATTATAATACAATTTTAAGACAAAATTCACAAAATTTTATGATACAAGTTTAAGACACAGTTTACAAAATTTTACATCTTTATATCTTGTTTTGTCAACAGATACCATACTATGATTTACGATCCTTGTCCAAATTAATGCACTGGTACACACAGTGACATTTTCCCAGGCTACCCGATTAAAAATTGGTGAAAAAAAAGCCTGAATGATTGGGAAGTTACTTGCCAACTTGGAAGTAGAGTTCTCTAGTTTTCCATCCTAAGTATTTAAGTTCTCTGGCATGAATTATCTGAAATCATAAACTAAACAATTTCCTAAACCCGACTTTTAACTGCAAGATTGTGCAATGCTTCAAAAACCCATTCAGATGCCAGATTGTTACAATAAAACATCATCATTTAGATACACATTCAGCTAAGATCATTCCCAAGAAATGATTTATAATATCAACACATTATTGCACATGTCTTAAAGGGCCAGAAACAAAGACACAAGACAGACTGAAAGGAGCTCCAGACTATGGCTTACAGACAGAAGCCTTTAAACCAGAGCAGATAAGAGAAAAATCTCCTACACCAGTGGCACCATAGATTTTCCCACAAGGGAACCAGATGTTTTCACAGAGGGACAACCTGAAATGTAAAATCAAGGGTCTCCATGGTGACTTTACTGTATTTAGTGTCCCCTTTTTCTTTTTCTCTTTTTTAAGAAAACAGAGATGGCAAAATCCTTACAGTGCAGGGAAGGAAGTAGGTAATTCTCTGAAGCAACAGGGCTTGGGCAGCTGCTGGAAGTCCCTCAGTCCCTCCTTTCACTTACAGGATTAGCTCCTCTTATTCGGTTCCACCCCAAGCACGCTCCATCTCCTAACATTTCAGTAGTCAGCTCTCAAAGAGTTCCGGGGTGTGGGGGGTACCAAAAATTGTAACTTAAAGTTTGGTTCCTGATTTTGAAGCCAATTAATACCAATTTAATAATGAGGACAGGGTTTGAGAAAAAGAAAAAGGGAGATTTACTGCTTTGCTAACAAAGGAGAAAAACAGGGGTCTCTGCCCAATGGTTGTGATTCTATCGATCTGAAGGGACAAGGGGTTTTAAGGAGTTTCACGTGTTAACCTGGGAGATACTCAGTTCTTAGGTCCCCAGCAGGCATTGCCCTCTGCAGTGGGTGTCCTCCAGGCAGCCAGCTAGGGGCTTCTCTCATCCTGCTTAACAAAGGGTATTAAAGTTCATCACAGTTCTTTAAAACACAGTCCAAATGGGTGTCAGTTTACTTGCTTTATTACCCATTTTCAGTTAAGTTTTACCACAGAAATCACACAACAAAACACACTAAAACAAACCAAAAAAAAAAAAAAAACATATGAAACACAGAACAAAACACACAAAAAAACAGAAAACCAGCGCAGAAACAGAAAAACAGAGGAACTATGCAACGTCTTGCTAAAGCTCTGGAATAGGAGCTCCTGCGTGCCCATTGGCACCTCTCTATGCTTTCAGAGGAATTCCCTACAGAACATAACAGAGGACAGAATGATTCTCGTTACTGTACCAGACAGGAGTATATGTGTGTCTCCCCAGGACACCACTCTGTCATCAGAAGAGATCTCCCTTAACCGGATATCAGATGTTATATAGGCGCCACTTACCTATGGAGGCCTCCTCCACCATGTGCTTGCTAATAGTTTTAGGGCGGTGGTTCACTGCAGTGGTCCCTGGACCAAAATCTCACACCAAGGCCTTGGAAATTGCCTCTCCATGCCGGAGCCCTCGAGGGAAGGCCAGCTTCAGAATTTCCAGTAGTCTGGTCTTGTGATCTATTGGGGCAGGGTCATCTCGATGGGAAACTACAAAATATTACACCAGGATGCAAGAAAAGACCACTGACTCCAATTAAAATCAAATTAAGGCAAGCTTACTATTTCAAAGTGGATCCAAAGATCTTTAATTCACGTGATTTAAATGGTTCAATTTAAATTGGATAAACAGATAAATATAAATGTCTTTAAATTTAAACTTACAAATTTTTCTAGGTGTTTAAAAATCTTATAAAATATTAATGTCTACAAAAGGTCTAATATACCTTTGTTCTTGGACTTTTTCTTCAACAACAACAAAAAAAATGGTTTAAACAGTCTCCTACTCTAAGCCATTTTCTACCATCAATGGACCCTTCAGGGGGAAACCATGGACACAATTCTCCTATGTATGAAAAGAATAATTTTAAGTCCTTTTTCTTAACATGTGCCCCCTATGTCTTGAGGGCCTCCTTGAGGCCTGACAAAAACAAATCATGTGACGAAACTGCTTGTCCCATGGTGGGTCACTCACCATGTGTCATCCCCACTCTCCTCCTGGATCTGTCTTTCGGTGGTGTCTGCTGAGGCAATCGCAAGCTCCGCTTTTTTAAGTCTTCCCTGAGGACAGGTTTCCCCCTCAGTCAAAGGCTCGAGCCCCAGTAGGTAGGTGCCAGATATCCCGGCCGGCAGGACACATCAACGGGGGTGGTGAACCTAGATGGGGAGTAATGAAGGGACAAGAGACACGAGAGATGACAGCAAGACAGGAGTTTTAATCAAGCTGCAAAATTTTTATTGTTCACACAGGGGTATTTATATACTGGGTATGGGAAAGCTCTCTTATTGGCAGTTCCTGGATGTCTTCACAAGGTGAGATAACCTCAGGATGTTTCAGTAAGACAGATGGCCCCATGATGTCTCAGGGAGACAGATGGTTACAGGATATCTCCTAGGCAGGATGTCTCCCAGGGGGCTGTTTCTTGTAAGTGTCAGGCTATTCTATGAAGGAGAAATTCCTTCTACCCCTGACAGTCAGGGATTTAGTATTTTAAATGGAAATTTGGAAAATGAATCCAAAGTGTATGCAAATATGTGCTACACAAAAATCTTCCCACTCTCATTCAGAACAATTCCTTGACATTACCTTCGCACCAAGTAAGACACAATTAGAGAAGAAAAGTTAGAAAATCTGTGAATACATATCTGCAATGGAAAATGTTCAGGAGTTCACATCTTTGGAGGTTGTAGAGGAGATTCCAAAAGTAAGAAACAGGGTAAAAATACCACAAACATGGAACTCTGCAATCCTAAAGACTGCTTGAGAAACTTCCTCTGAGGTTGGCACTTGAAATATATGTTGTTGTCAGGAGCTTTAGCTTCCTTTGTCGTGAGACCATCAGACCTGGGTCTGCATATATGTGACCTGGAGGACATGGTTTTTTTATTTTCCAGTGGACATGAGGCAGAAGTGCTGAAATCTCTCTTTGTAGGTAAACTGTTGCCACTGGGGGCTAAAAGTCTCCCAGTGTAGACTGTGAAGCCATTTGGTCATCCTCAAATTTTCGTCGTGTTTCTAGCTGCTGCACTAGGAGTTTGGTATTTGCTTCATGAAATACAAGGAGTTCAACTGGGACACAGTGCTGGAGGGAGTTCTGTCACGTGTTGTGAGTCAGGGTCTGCAGGAGAATGCACCAACCAGACTTCTATCCCACAAAGCTTGCCCGCTTGACCAAAGCAACCTGATTCTGAACATTGCCCTGAATACTCTCCAGGTAACAAGATGCCTTTACATGCAAGGGTCTGCTGGCTGCACCATGTCAGTCACAAGCCATTTGGAAGCCAATGGCAGATTTACATGGCCCCACCACACATGTTTCATCACACACCTGCACACCACAGCTCTGGCCCCACTACTCAGCAGGCTCCAACTAACTAGCATCTCTGTTATACACCATTTTTATGAAACCCAGTCAATCAAGGCACTGTCTGGTACACTTTTGATCAGCAACAGGACATCAAAAGTTTCTCCCATGCCACATGGTCATGGGAATTAAAAAAATTTCATGGTATTTATCTAGTCATTTTTCAACGATGAAGTTGGAGGCACTGTGGGTTTCAATTCTTTCAGGAACCATTAAATGGTGAGGAAGTTCATTTCAATGAAATCTCTGGAGAACTCTCACTGGCAAGGCATCCAAAAAAATGGCCAAAAGGTCCCATGAAGCAAGGCCCATTGAGATCTACAATGTGAGGTCCATGTGTGTTTTGACTCTCAACTATGGCTGCCAAGTCTTTCAGAATAAAATCATGTGATATCCTGGCTGAGATTCCCAGTGCTCTCTAGAAAACCAACCAGTGCTTAGATCTCAGTTTCCAAGGGGGAGTCTCTTGTGTGGCCTCCTAAAATTCCAACACAATTCATGGCAATACTTCTCTGAGGTCACTTCCAGAAATCAGTCTCTAAGAGGAATCACACCAGAGTTCAAGCCCAGGTGGACACAGTCATTTCTTCCAACCGCCAAACAAATGACCACAATTAAAACCAAAACACTCCCACATGGTCTTCAACTTCTTCCATAAAGACACTCATCATAACTTCTGGATGGAGGTTTCAATGAGGGGCGCAGCCCAAGAGAGCGTCCAAATAAGCTCCCTTGCCCCTCATTTGCCTAAAGTCAGGGTGGCCTGCACACCCTTTCTGTGAACCAGGAGTGATCAAATAGACATACCGTTAATACTGCTCTGCTTCTCCAATTTGAGGCCTATGACAGTCAGGTATAGATTCTTTATGTGAATTGGAGTCATGAGAAACCCCAAGCACCTATTAGCTAGCCTCTGCAGGGCTTTTAAGAACTAATTTGACACAAAGTATCCCTATTCTCACTTGATGGAAGTCAGGAACCTTACAGAGGAAGGTGAGAGACTTCATCCACAAAGACTGCTCTTTTGGCCCTTTTGGTTTTGGATGCACACATGGGATCTTTCTTTAGATCCATCAGATGCTGAGAATCTAAGCTGCAGCCACTCACATGGCTAAGAGACTTATTAAGACATATTCCTTTCCCAAGCAATTAACCAAAGAGCCACAGGTGATGCCCATTCATTTCCATTTGAAAACTGTTTTCTTCAGGCTTCACTAAGGTGTCGCCTGAGGTAAATACCTTCCTGACATTCAGGGCAACAGAACCATAGGTAAGCAAATAGCCAAAAAAGGGTTTCTCCACTGAGACTTTCCTGGTCACACTGATATCTGAGTTTTCTGAGATGCTCGCCATTTCCTTCAGCTATCCAGTAAAAGGCCATTTCACAGAGCTTGGAGGTGGTACATACCTTGGACACAAAACCATGAACTTATTCTGGTGAGTGGCCAGAATTCAGGAAGAAAACAGGAACCTTGGAATAAGAGGTGTTGCCCATCCATAAGTTAAGCCGATGTCCATTCATAAATTGGGCAGGTTGAATGCTGGGAAGCTTTGTACTAGACAGGACACATCTATTGATGCATTCTCTTTTCCAATGTCTAGAACCACGGACACAGTGGGATACACAGACATATAAACACTTGCCTTGTGAAATGATGTACAAGAAACTGTTCACTCCAAACCAAACAAACTGCCTTTCTTACAAATACTCAGAACATGAGACAAAACCACAAACCCACACCCACACCCACAAAGGCACCTCCTTCCCCCAAGTAGGTCTGTGACTATTTGGAGTGTGCTCTGACCGGTGGGCCATACTATGTTCCCTCGTAGTAGCCTGTCCTGTCTCAGATCTGGTCTCCTTGGCCAACTCTGTGAATTTGTCAGGAGACTGCAGTGAGCAACTGACTTTTTCTCAGGAAAGGCCTGTCTTCAGAGCTCTCCTAGCATTAGGCCAACCTCACATCAGTAGGCACCAAGAAAGACTGACTCTGTCCTTGGTAAATCCAAACAAGTGAGCCTACAGGGACTGGTACTGGGACTGGCTCTGGGTGCCTGGCTTCCGGGATCCCAATTTCAGAGAGTTCCATCACCAAGGAAGAGAGGTGAGGTGTCTTCCTTCAGTAAGTGAATGAGGTCACTGCCGGGGCAACCACTTTGTCCTAACAGCTGCTTCCAAGTGTCCCAATAGATGGAGGCTGCCCCTACTTCCTGTGACACTTTCACAAGTTAGAATGGTATATCAACCATTGGCACCCTGGAACAGCTCTCCACACAGGCCTCCTTTGGTCCATCTTCTCTACATTAAGAAGAGAGAGGCTGATTCAGACACAACCCTTCATCCTGATCAGGTTGTTTGCAATGGAAGAAGACTTTTGCTCTCTCAGGTCATTCATAGATGCCTACATCTTCTCCAGGGATCATTTCTGCATGGACCTTTGAGGTTCTCAACAGGTGGAAGATACCCTACATTCCTGTATTTTAAGAACACTCTGTCCCTGTTCTTCTGTAAAGTTAGATTGAGGGAACAGTGTATGGTTAGGGTTAATAACATGTTTGATTTTGGTTAGGAATCATTCTGAAAGATGAATGTCGAAGAGAACATCCATTCAAAGTAGGATAGTTGGTAGGATTTTGAAGAAAGATGGTAGCTTCAGAAAGAAGAGTGAGTATAGGATTTGTAGGAAAAGTTCTTTAGCAATAGGGTTTCGGCTAGAGTGAATGTAAATGTCAGCACATGTGAAGAGTCAGTCACAATATTGAACTGGGGTAAATATGTAGGAAAGCAGGTATCAGTAGAGACATTAGGAAATCAGGCAAAGTATAAATTGAGTGATAGGATTAGACATTTTCAACAGGGTTGAGGTTGAATGTATAATCTTAGGAAGAAACAAATATGTAGTCACTAATAGGATTGACATTTGAGAGCATTAGGCAACCTGGACATGGATGTTTTTAGTAATGCATGCTCATTTCCGTTTAGGCTTTGGTACAATCAGAAGAGTGACCTTTGCATTTTGTGTCCTGAATATTACTGTGACAAAATGTATATGTAGATCAAATGACATGAGTATTTCTTCCACCATTTCTGAGAGCAGTATTTTGAAGACGTATAAATTAGTATTGGGGGTACAAAGAGGTGTACCCTGTGTCTATGAATATAGAGATAATGTATGAATAGACCATTGTATGAATAAATAATATAACTGGTTCCCCTTTAAATAATAGATGGAATTGATATCTGAAAATATATAAGGAATCTTATATTGATATACAATCATTCATTGTAATCAGTTATACATCTATTGGTTATATTAGGATTATTGTTTATCATGAATGATGTGTGAGTTTTGCTTCAAAAGTGATTATGGAATTTGAAAATAATATGTATGGAAAGAGTTCTTATGAAAATACCAGGCAAGAAACATGGAGGAATTCATGGGTTCTAAAGCAGGACGTGATTGAAAGTGAAACAAATGCCTATAAATTTGCTAACTTGTGAATAAAATATACATCCGATGATGTGCATAAACTGCAGAAATAGTAATGTACCCGTGTTGAATAAAAATGAACATCAAAATACACATCATGTCCCATAGGAATCTACTTGCATTGATGTTAAACTGGGTCAGTTATGATAGAAATATTAGGATTTGTATGCACCATTCACTGAAGTTAGTTTTCAGTACTAAGAAACAAATATGTACTTCAGGTGGATGAATATTTCTGAGAATAACCATGTGAAAGTTGATTATAAATCCATATACATGAATATGAATGAATTTATGGATTGTATAATAAGACACATATATTTCATATTTTGAAAAATCTGTAGAGTGTATATTTATACACACACACACACACACACACACAGAGACATTAAAAAGTAGCAATATATACACCAATCGAAATTCATCATGAAATATATATAATCCACAGATCCAAAAGTATTCATTTTTGTGAAAATGGATTTACGTATAATGTTGTTCAACTAGGAAGCTAACCCATAGGCTGAATATTCAATTCCAACAGCGTTTTGTAGGAGTGGTCTCTTATCACAATTTGTATCTGCCAAGTCAGCCACCTCACCAGAATGTACGTGTGGCACCAGGTAGGATTCTATATGTTCATATTAAAATACATGTGCTGAATAGGCTACAGAGAAAGGGAGACAGGTATTCACATATTTGTTAAGTTTAAAAACACATGGAAATCTATTTCAAGAAATACTTGAGTAGATTTTTAACTCCTACACTATATCATGAAAAAGGCAACTCCAACTATACAACATGCCTCCTCTGAACTGCTTGTATTTCTATTTTGTTTGGTTTATTTTTCTCCATCATATTATGATTTGTAGTTGGAACCCTGGGCTTGTTCTGCCGGTCGGTCGCAGGTCTGGCTACCTTGCAGGCACGTTCGGCCTCTCTGCTCTGCCCTTACTTTAATTGGGGTGACGTGTCTACCACGCCAGCGGGTCGCTGGGCCTGTTCCGGGCGTGGGCGATGACTCTGCTCTGCCACTACTCCAATTGGGGTGACGTGTCTACCATGCCGGCAGGCCGCCTGGCCTGTTCTGCCAGTCAGTCGCAGGTCTGCCTACCTTGCGGGCACGGGCAGCGGCTCTGCTCTGCCCCTACTCCAATTGGGGTGATGTGTCTACCATGCCGGCAGGCTGCTGGGCCTGTTCCGCAGGTCCGTTGCAGGTCTGACTACTTCGCGGGCTCGGGCTGTGGCTCTGCTCTGCCCCTACTCCAATTGGGGTCACGTGACAACCACGCCTGCGGGTCACTGGGCCTGTTCCGGGCACAGGCAGCGGCAATGCTCTGCCCCTACGAGAATTGTGGTGACGTGACTACCACGCTGGTGGGTCGCTGGGCCTCTTCCAGGCGTAGGCGGCAGCTCTGCTCTGCCCCTCTGGCTTGATGACAAAGTGAGAGAGACTTGGGTGTTTGTGAGTCACTTTCTTTACCAACAGACCAACTGTTTCTGTCGTCACTGGTATAGATGAAGTTATCTCCTCCACCGCTTTGTGATGACATCAGATCTCTGCCATGTTGGTATCCCATGCGAACGGCAGCATTTAGTTCCGTTTGCCAGGTGACCAAAGCAACGGGTGAGTCCTGACTGGCCCTCACAAGCCCCATCTCAATCCTGTTGCCACTGCCTATGAAGGATCGGTTGGTATTTACCTCCACAGTATTCAGCAGGACCCGGACCGAGAAGCAGTTTCTGCGGGTTCTTTAGCCCTGGGCCAGAGCAGTTCCAGGAGCTGGAATTTGGCCGCTCCGTGCTCGGTGTATGTTTTGATAGGAGCAGGCTCTAAGAAGAAATTTCTGTGCGTTCTTTAGCACTGAGCCTGAGTAATTTGTCTGCGAGATGCAGGTGAATGGCAGCCTGAAATTACCTGTTCTATAGCTGAATGAGATGCGATCAGTCGAAAACAGCGATAGTGATGTCAGCTCTCCAAGATGGTGGCCGCTGGCTTCCTCTGTGGTATGACCGGTGTGGAGAACCGAATTGGACTGCTTCCTTCCCCCGTCTCAAACCCAGAATTCAGCACTGACCACAGTGATTGCACAGCTGGCAGGAGCCCACAGAATTTTCAGTGCTGTATCTTTGCGTTGCTATCTGGTCGTTTCCCGGTGCGCACAGCAGATTCTAGCCGCAGGGTGATTTGCTGAATAAGCAGCGTGACCCTCCCTGTGGACAAATCACTCAAGTTTGAGCGCCTGTAGCTGATTAGCCAGTGATGGAAATCCTTCCTCTAGGTTTTGGAGCACCTCAATTTTGCTGAAAATTCCTAACAAGATAGCTTTTAGCCTTTCTAACTCGTCATTCTCCACACAGTGATGTGGTACACGGGGATGATGAACTCCCATTGGGGCCATCATATGATCCCCTGAAGTTAGTTGTCAGTACTAGGAAAAAACAAATGTGTATTTCAGGTGGATGAATATTTCTGAGAATAATCTTGTGAAAAGATGATTATAAATCCACATACGTGAATATGAATGAATTTAGGGAGTGTAGAATAAGACACATATACTTCATATTTCGAAAAATCTGGAGAGTGAATACATATATATATACATATATATATATATATATATATATATATATATATATATATATATATATATAAATACACACACACAGAGACATTAAAAAGTAGCATTATGTATGCCAATCGAAATTCACCATGAAATATATATCATCCACAGATGCAAAAATATTCATTTTACTGAACATGGATTTATGTTGTTCAAATAGGAAGCTCACATAGTTTGAATTTTCAGTTCGAACAGCATTTAGGAGGAGTGATCTCGTCTAACAGTTTGCATCTGCCAAGTCAGCCAACTCACAAATATGTACGTGTGATACCAGGAAGGATTCTATATGTGCATATAAAAATACATGTGCTGAATAGGCTACAGAGAAAGGAAGACAGGAATTCACATATTTGTTAAATTTAAAAACACATAGAGAACTATTTCAATAAAAAATTGACTAGATTTATAACACCAAGCCTTCATCACACAAAAGGCAAGTCCAACTATACACCATGCCTGCTCTGAACTGCATGTATTTCTATTCTGTTTGGGTTATTTTTCTCCATCATATTAGGATTAGTAGTCAGAGTCTAGTAGGGTATGGTTTAGTGTCAGGGATTCAGTATTACGAATAGAAAATAGGAAAATGAATTCAAAGTGTATGCATATATGTGCTACACAAGAAACTTCCCACTCTCATCCAGAACAATGCCTTCACATTACCTTGTCCCAAAGTAAGACATAATTAGAGGAGAAGAATTAGAAAATCTGTGAATACATATCTGGAATGGAAAATGCTCAGGAGTTCAAAACCTTGGGGGTGGTAGAGGAGTTTCCAAAAGTAAGGGACAGGGTAAACCCTCCACAAACATGGAGTTCTGCTGGCCTAAAGACTTCTTGAGTAACTGCCTCTGAGGTTGGGCACTTGAAATATATGTTCTTGTCAGGAGCTTTAGTTTCCTTTGTAGTGAGACCATCAAAGCTGGATCTACATCTATGTGACCTGGAGGACATGTTTTCTTATTTTCCAATGAACATGGCACAGCAGAGATTAATTCTCTTTTTGTAGGTAAACTAAGGCCATTGGGGCTAAATGTCTCCCCGTGTGGACTGTGAAGCCCTTTGGTCATCCTCCACTTTTCATGGTCTTTCTTGCTGATACACTGGGAGTTTGGTATTTGTTTCATGAAATAGAAGGAGTTGAAATCGTCCCCGTGTTGGAGGGAATTCTGTTACGTTTGGTGGATCAGTGTCTACAGGAGAATGCACCAGTCAGGCTTCTATCCCACATAACTTGCCCCCTTGTCCACAGCAACCTGATTCTCAACATTGCCCAGAATTGTCTCCATATAACAAGATGCCTTTTCATATAAAGGTCTGCTGGCTGCACCATGTCAGTCACAAGCCATTTGAAAGCCAATGGCAGATCCAGATGGCCACAACACAGATGTATTATCACACACCCGCACACCACTGCTCTTGGCCCACTACTCAGAAGGCTCCAACTTACTGGCATCTCTGTTCTACACCATTTTCTTGAAACCCAGTCAATCAAGGCACTGTCTGGTACACTCATGATCAGCAATAGAACATCGAAAGGTTTTCTAGTGCCCCCTGGTCATGGGAATGTCCAAAATTTCATGATATTTATCTAGCCATTTTCAAGGATGAAGTTGGAGCCACTGTGGGTTTCCCATTCATCCAGGAACCATAAAATTTTGAGAAAGCTCATTTGAAAGAAAGCTCTGGAATACTCTCACAGGCAAGGATTCCCAAATAGGGGCCAAAAGGTCACATGAAGCCAGGCCCATTGAGGTCTACAATGTGAGATCCATGTGTGTTTTCTCTCTTAACTATGGCTGCCAACTATTTAGGAATAAAATCATATGATATCCTGGATGAGATTCCAAGTGTGATTTTGAAATCCATCATGGGCCTAGAACTCAGTTTACAAGGGTGACTCTCATGTGTGGCCTCCTAAAATCCCAACACAATTCATGGAAATACTAGTCTGAAATCAGTTTCAGAACTCAGACTTATGGGGAATCACACCAGAGTCCAAGCCCAGTTGGAACAAGTCATCTTTTCCAACCACCACACAAATGACCACAATTAAAACCAAAACACTCCCACATGGCACTGAACTTCTTCCATATAGACATTCATCATAACCTTTGGCTGGAGTATTCCATGAGGGGCACAGCCCAAGACAGTGTCCAAAATGAGCTCCCATGCACCTCATTTGCCAAACTTCAGGGTGGCCTGGACATACTTCCTGTGAACCAGGAGTGGTCAAATAGGCCTGCCCTTAATACTGATCTGCTTCTCAAATTTGAGGCCTTCTGACTGTGGGGTTTAGATTCTTTATGTGAATTGGAGTCATGAGAAAACCCCAGCAGCTCTGCAGGGCTTTGAATAACACATTTGACCCATAGGATCCCTATTCTCACTTGATGGAGGTCAGGAACCTAACAGAGGAAAGCAAGAGACTTCATCCACAATGACCGATATTTTTACCATTTTGGTTTTAGATACACACGTGGGAATTTTCTTTAGATCCATCAGGTGCTGAGAATCTAAGCCATAGCCTGACAGAGGGTCAAGAGGCTTATTCAGACACATCCCTTTCCAAAGCAATTAAGCAAAGAACCACAGGTGATGCCCATTCATTTCCAATTGAAAATGGTTTTCTTCAGGTTTCACAAAGGGGTGGCCTGAGGCAAAGACCTTCCTAACATTCAGGGCAATAGAACAATAGGTAAGCAAAAGGTCCAAAGTAGGGTTTCTCCACTGAGACTTTCCTGGTCACACTGATATCTGCGTTTTCTGTGATGCTCGCCATTCCATTCTGCTATCCATTACATGGCCATGTCAAAGAGCTTGGAGGTGGTACATATATTGGACACAAAACCATAAGCCTATTCTGAATAGTGGCCAGAATGCGGGAAGAAAACCAAAACTTAGGAAGATAGTAGGGGTTGCTCATCTATAGGGCAAGCTGCAATCCATTCACAAATTGGGTAGGATGAATGCTGGGAAGCTTTCTACTAGATAGGACATATCCATTGTTGCATTCTCTTTCACATGTCTACAACCACGGACAGTGTTGGATACATTTACATAGAAACACTCGCCTTGTCAAATGACTTTCTAGAAACAGTCCACTCCAAACCAAACAAACCGCCTTTCCTACCTATTCTCAAAACATGAGATAAAACCACAAACCCACACCCACACACACAAAGGCACCTCCTTCCCCAAGTAGGTCTCTGACGATCCAGAGTGTCTTCTGACTGGTGGGCCATTCTATGTTTCAATGAAATGGCCTGTCCTGTCTCAGATCTGGTCTCCTTGGCCATCTCTGTGAAGTTGTGAGGATCCAGTAGTGAACCACTTCCTGCTTTCTCAGGATAGGCCCCCTCTTCATAGCTCTCTTGGCATTTGGCCTTCCTCACATCTGTAGGTACCAAGAAAGATTGACTCTGTCCTTGGTAAATCAAAACAAGTGAGCCCACTGGGACTGGGACTTGGAATGGCTCTGGGTGCCTGGTTTCCTGGATTCCAAGTTCAGAGAGTTTCCTCACCAAAGAAGTGGGGTAGGTCACTTCTTTATGGAACAGAATGAGGTCACTGCCTTGACAACCACTTTGTCTTAACAGTTGCTTCCAAGGGTCCCATGAGATGGAGGCTGCCCCTACTTTCTCTGACACTTTCACAAGTTAGAATGGTATATCAAACATAGGCTCCTGGGAGCAGCTCTCCACACAGGCCTGGTTTTGACCATCCTCTCTACATTAAGAAGAGAGAGGCTGATTCAGACACATCCTTTCATCCTGACATCTTTGTTTGCCATGGAAGATAACTTTTGCTCTCTCAGGTCCTTCATAGCTGCCTACGTCTTCTCCAGGGATCATTTCTGCTTGGACATTTGAGATTTTCAGCAGGTGGTAGATACCCTACATTGCTGTATTGTAAGATAAACTCTGTCCCTGCTCATCTGTAAAATTAGATTGAGTGAACAGTGTATTGTTAGGGTTAATAACATGTTCCATTTGTGTTAGGAATCATTCTGTGGGATGAATAATGGTATTTGGAACCTGGTATATTTATAAGAGTATGTAGTCGAAATATAAATATGAAAACAGAAGTCTAGGTAAGATTTGAATCCCAGAAGGGCATTGGGCCCTTGATTTAAATACTTAGCTTTGAATTAAGTCCTGCACAGTTGTTTCAGATCAATTGGTATACAATGGCATAGGACCATGTACCTTGAATGATTGAATGTTGAAGAGAACATCCATTCAAAAAGGGATAGTAGGTAGGATTAGGAAGATAGTCATTAGGTTTAGAATCAAGAGTGAGTATAGGATTTGGACTAAAATTTCTTTAGCAATAGGGTTTCAGGTAGAGAATGAATGTAAATGTCAGCACATGTGAAGAGTCAGTCACAGTGATGAACTGGGGAAAATATGTAGGAAAGCAGATATCAATAGAGACATTAGGAAATCAGGCAAAGTATAAAGTGAGTGATAGGATTAGATATTTTCAACAGGGTTGAGGTTGAATATTTAATCTTCAGGAGAAACAAATATTTAGTCACCAATAGGATTGACATTTGAGAGCATTAGTCAACCTGGACATGGATGTTTTTAGAAATACATGCTCACTTTCCATTTAGACTTTGGTACAATTATGTGTACACGGTGTCTATGAATATAGAGATAATGAATGAATAGATCATAATGTGAATATATAATATAACTGGTTTCAACTTTCAATAATGGACTGAATTGATATCTGAAAATATACAGGAAATCTTATATTGATATACAATAATTCATTCCATCCAGTTATACTTCTAATGGTAATATTAGGGTAATGAGTTTTCATGAAGAGTGTGTGAGTTTTGCTTCAAAAGTGATTATGTAAATCGAAAATAATGTGTTTGGAAAGAAATCTCATTAAAAGCCCAGTCACGAAACCTGGAGGTCTACATGTGTTTTGAAGCAGGAATTGATTGAAAATGAAACAAATTCCTATAAATTTGTGAACTTGTGGATGAAATATATATCCTATGATGTGCAAAAACTGAATAAAATAGTAATGTACCAGTGTTGAATAAAAATAAACGTCAGAATACACATCATGTCCCATAGAAATCTACTTGCATTGAAGCTAAACTGGGTCAGTTACTGTAGAATTATTAGGATTTCTATGCACCATTCACTGAAGTTAATTTTCAGTACTAGAAAACAAATATGTATTTCAGGTGGATGAATCTTTCTGAGAATAATCTTGTGAAAAGTTGATTATTAATCCACATACATGAACATGAATGAATTTAGGGAGTGTATAATAAGACAAATATTTTTCATATTTTTAATAATCTGTAGAGTATATATATATATATATATATATATATATATATATATATATATATACATACACACACACACAAAACACACACAGACATTAAAAAGTAGCAATTTATATGCCAATTGAAATTCACTATGAAATATATATTATCCACAGATCCAAAAATATTCATTTTACTGAACATGGATTTATGTATAATGTTTTGCAACTAGGAAGGTAACCCATATGTTGACTTTTCAGTTCCAAAATCGTTTAGGAGGAGGGATCTCTTCTCACAATTTTTATCTGCCAATTCAGCCAAACTCACAAGAATGTACGTGTGATACCATGTAGGATTCTATATGTGCATATAAAAATACATGTTCTGAATAGGCTACAGAGAAATGGAGACAGGAATTCACATATTTGTTAACTTTAAAAACACATTGAGAGGGTGAGGGGCAGAGCCACCGCCCATGCCTCCAAGGCAGATGGACCTCTGACCCACTCATAGAACAGGCCCAGCACCCGCAGAGTGGCAGAGCCACCGCCCACACCTGTAAGGTCTGCGGACCTGCTACTGACCTTCAGAACAAGCCCAGTGGCCTGCCGGGTTGGTAGGCACATTGCCCCTATTGTAGGAGGGCCAGACCCTCAACTGCACCTGCAAGGGAGACTTTGCAAGGATACAAGAGCAATATAAATATATGGGGGAATTTTCAATAACACAACAGTTTCAACAAGCAGAAAGAAATGCGAACAGTATGAAAAGACAAGGAAAGACAGGACCACAAGCAATGAAGCTCAACTCAAGTTTAGAAGAGGTTATATCTGCAGCATATGGAATGTCTTGAGTGGTCAACAGGTCACATGAAGCCAGGCCCATTGGGGTACACAGTATGAGGTCCATGTGTGTTTTGACTGTCAACTATGGCTGCCAAGTCTTTCAGAATAAAATCATGTGATATCCTGGCTGGATTCCCAGCACTCTGGGGAAAGCCACCCTGGGGCTAGCTCTCAGTTTCCAAGGGCGACTCTCAGGCATGGCCTCCTAAAATCCTAACAAAATTCATGGCAATACTTCTCTGAGATCAGAATCAGAAATCAGTTTCAAAGGGAAATCACACCAGAGTTCAAGCCCAGGTGGACCCAGTCATCTCTTCCAACCACCACCCAAATGAACACAATTAAATCCAAAACACTCCCACATGTCACTCATCTTCTTCCATATACACACTCATCATTACCTCTGGCTGGAGGTGTCCATGAGGGGCCCAGCCCAAGACAGTGTGCAAAATAACCTCCCTTGCCCCTCATTGGCCTAAAGTCAGGGTGGCCTGGACACTCTTCCTGTGAACCAGGATGGATCAAATAGGCCTGCATTTAATATTGCTCCACTTCTCCAATTAGAGGTCTTCTGACTCTGGGGTTTAGAGTCTTTATGTGAATTGGCATCATGACAATATCCAAGCACCTATGGGCCAGGCTCTGCAGGGATTAGAAGAACTCATTTGATGCAAAGGATCCCTATTCTCACTTGATAGAAGTCAAGAACCTTACAGAGGAAGGTGAGAGACTTCATCAACAATAACTGCTCTTTTGGCCATTATGGTTTAGGATGCACACATGGGATCTTTCTTTAGATCAATCAGGTGGTGGTAATATAAGCCAAAGCCTCACACAGGGCCAAGAGGCTGATTCAGACCCATCCCTTACCAAAGCAATTAAGCAAAGAGCCACAGGTGATGCCCATTCATTTCCATTTGAAAACTGTTTTCTTCAGGCTTCACAAAGTTTGGCCTGAGGCAAAGACCTACCTGACTTTCAGGACAACAGCAGGCCCAAAGCTGGGTTTCTCAATTGAGACTTTACTGGTCACACTGATATCTGAGTTTTCTGAGATACTCCCAATTAAATTCAGCTATCCAGTACATGGCCATGTCACAGAGCTTGAAGGTGGTACATATCTTGGACACAAAACCATGAGTCTATTCTGGAGAGTGGCCAGAATTCATGAAGAAAACAGGAACTTAAGAAGATTGCAGGTTTGGCCCAACCATAAGGCAAGCCATAGTCCATTATCAACTGGGCATGATGAATGCTGGGAAGCTTTCTACTAGACAGGAGACATCCATTGATGCATTCTCTTTTCTAATGTCTACAACCACGGACACAGTGAGATACACAGACATAGAAACACTCGTCTTGTCAAACGACTTACTAGACACAGTCCACTCCAAACCAAACAAACTGCCTTACCTACCTATTCTCAGAACATGAGGCAAAACCTCAAACTCACACCCACACCCACAAAGGCACCTCCTTACCCCAAGTAGAACTGTAACTATCCGGAGAGGTCTCTGACTGGTGGGCCATACTATGTTCCCACAAAATTGCCTGTCCTGTCTCAGATCTGGTCTCCTTAGACAATTTGATGAAGTTGTCATGAGCCAGCAGTGAGACACTACCTGATTTCTCAAGAAAGGCCCCTCTTGAGTGCTCTCCTGGCATGTAGTCATCCTGACATCAGTAGGTACCAAGAAATACTGACTCTGTCTGTGGTAAATCCAAACAAGTGAGCCCACTTGGACTGGGACTGCGTCTGGCTCTGGGTGCCTGGTTTCTTGGATTCAAAGTTCAGAGAGTTCCATCACCAAGGAAATGAGGTAGGACACTTCCTTCAGGAACTGAATGAGGTCACTGCCTTGGCAACAACTTGGTTCTAACTGTTGCTTCCAAGGGTCCCATGAACTGGAGGCTCCCCCTACTACCTGTGACACTTTCACAAGTTAGAATGGTATATCAACCATAAGCACCCGGGAACAGCTCTCCACACAGGCCTGGTTTTGTCCATCTTGTCTACATTAAGAAGAGAGAGGCTGATTCAGACGCATCCCTTCTTCCTGACCAGGTTGTTTACCATGGAAGTTGACTTTTGCTCTCTCAGGTACTTCATAGCGGCCTACATCTTTTCCAAGGATCATATCTGCATGGACATTTGTGGTTCTCAGCAGGTGATAGATCCCCCACATTCCTATATTCTAATACCAACTCTGTGCCTGCTCCTCTGTAAAGTTAGATTAAGGAAACAGTTTATGGTTAGGGTAAATAAGAGGTTTGATTTTGGTTAAGAAACAATCTGTGGGATGAATAATGATATGGGAACTTGTGATGTTTATAAGAATATAGAAGGGAAATATATGTATGAAAACAGAAATCTAGGTAAGATTTGAAGCCCAGAAGGGCATTCGGCCCTTGATTGGGATACTTAGCTTTGATTTACGTTCTGTACAGATATCTCAGATAAATCGATATACAATGACATAGGACATTGTACCTTGGATGATTGAATGTAGAAGAGAACATCCAGTAAAAAAGGGATAGTCAGTAGGATTAGGAAGAGTGTCAGTAGGTTTAGGAAGAAGAATGAGTATAGAATTTGGAACAAAAGTTCTTTAGTCATAGGATTTCGCTAAGAGATTGAATGTAAGTATCAGCACATGTGAAGAGTCTGTCACAATGATGAACTGGGAAAAATATGTAGGAAAGCAGATATCAATAGAGACCTTACGAAATCAGGCAAAGTATAAAGTGAGTGATAGCATTAGACATTTTCAACAGGGTTGAGTTTGAATATATAATCTTAAAAAGAAACAAATATGTGGTCACAAATAGGATTGAAATTTGAGAGCATTAGACAACCTGGACATGGATGTTTTTATTAAACCATGTTCACTTTCCATTTAGGGTTTTGTATAATCAAAAGTGTGTAGTTTGCATTTTGTGTCCAGAATATTACTGTAATAGAATGTATATGTAGATCAGGTGATATAAGTATATCTTCCAGCATTTCTGAGAGCAATATTTTGAAGATGTATAAATTATTATTGGTGGTACAAAGAGGTGTACCCTCTGTCTATAAATATTGAGATAATGCATGAATAGTCAATTCTGTGAATAAATAATATAACTAGTTCCACTTTTAATAATGGATTGAATTGATATCTGAAAATATCTTAAAAATCTTATAATGATATACAATCATTCATTCCAACCACTTATACTTCTAATGTAATGTTAGGGTTATGGTTTATCATGAAGGGTGTGTGAGTTTTGCTTCAAAAGTGATTATGGAATTCGAAAATAATGTGTTTAGAAAGAAGTCTCATGAAAAAACCAGTCAAGAAACATGGAGGAATACATTTGTTCTGAATCAGGAAGTGATGGAAAGTGAAACAAATGCCTATAAATTTGCGAACTTGTGGATGAAATATATATCCTAAGATGTGCATAAAGTGAAGAAATAATAATGTACCAGTGTTGAATTAAAATGAATGCCAAAATACACTTCACGTCCCATTGGAATCTACTTGCATTGATATTCAACTGAGAAAGTTACTGTAGAAATATTAGGATTTGTAAGCACCAGTCTCTGAAGATAGTTGTCAGTACTAAGAAACAAATATGCAGTTCATGTGGATGAATATTTCTGAGAATAATCTTGTGAAAGTTTATTATAAATCCACATAGGGGAATATAATGAATTTTAGGAGTGAACAATAAGACACATATATTTCATATTTTGAAAAATCTGGAGACTGTATATATATATATATATATATATATATATATATATATATATATATATATATATATATATATATACAAACACACACAGAGATATTATAAAGCAGCAATATTATGCCAATCGAAATTCACCATGAAATATATATCATTCACTGATCCAAAAATATTCATTTTACTGAATATGGATTTATGTATAATGTTGTTCAACTAGGAAGCTCACCCATAGGTTGAATTTAAAGTTCCAAAAGCGTTTAGGAGGAGTGATCTCTTCTCACAATTTGTATCTGCCAAGTAAGCCACCTCACATGAATGTAAGTGTGGTACCAGGTATGATTCTATATGTGCATATAAAAATACATTTGCTGAATAGGCTACAAAGAAAGGGAGACAGGAATTCATATATGTGTTAACTTTAAAAACACACGGAGAACTATTTCAACAAAAAAATTGACTAGATTTATAACTCCTACCCTATATAATGCAAAAGGCAATCCAACTATACACCATGCCTCCTCTGAACTGCTTGTATTTAATTCTGTTTGGGTTATTTTTCTCCATCATATTAGGATTAGTAGTCAGAGTATAGTAGGCTATCGGTTAGTGTCAGGGATTCAGTATTTCGAATGGAAAATTGGTAAATGAATAAAATGTGTATGTAAATATGTGCTACACAAAAAACCTTTCCACGCTCCTTGAGAACATTACCTTCGCCTCAAGTAAGACACACTTAGAGGAGAAGAGTGAGAAAATCTGTGAATACATATCTGGAATGGAATATGCTCAGGAGTACACTTTAGAAGAGGTAGAGGAGTTTCCAAAAGTAAGGGACAGGGTAAATACTCCACAAACATGGAGCTCTTTGGCCTAAAGACTTCTTGAGAAACTGCCTCTGTGATTGAGCACTTGAAATATATGTAGTTGTCAGGATCTTTAGCTTCCTTTGTAGTTACATCATCAAAGCTGGGTCTGCATCTACGTGACCTGGACGACATGGTTTATTATTTTCCAATGAACATGAGGCAGCAGTGCTGAATTTTCTCTTTGTAGGTAAACTGTGGCCACTGGGGGCTAATTTTCTCCCCGTGTGGACTGTGAAGCCATATGGTCGTCCACCACTTTTCATGGTGTTTTTTGTTGCTGCACTGGAGTTTTGTATTTGCTTCATGAAATAAAAGGAGTTCAACTGGGATACAGTGCTGGAGGGAGTTCTGTCACGTGTAGTGGGTCAGGGACTGCAGGAGAATGCACCAAGCAGGCTTCTATCCCACATAGCTTGCCCCCTTGACCATAGCAACCTGATTCTGAACATTGCCCTGAAACATCTCCATATAACAAGATGCCTTTACATATAAGGGTCTGCTGACTGCACCATGTCAGTAACATGCCTTTTGGAAGCCAATGGCAGATCCACATGGGCCCACCACAGACGTTTTATCACACACCTGCCCACCATTGCTCTAGACCCACTACTCAGGCTCCAACTTACTGGCATCTCTTTTCTACACCATTTTCATGAAACCCAGTCAATCAAGGCACTGTCTGGCATACTCATGATCAGCAACAGGACAACCAAAGGTTCTCCATTGCTACCTGGTCATGAGAATTTCAAACATTTCATGGTATTTATCTAGCTAGTTTTCAAGTATGAAGTTGGAGTCATTGTGGGCATCAGTTCATTCAGAAACCATTAAATGATTAGGAGGCTCATTTCAATAAACGCTCTGGAGAACTCTCACAGGTAAGTCTCCCCAAAGAGTGGCCAAAAGGTCACATGAAGCCAGGCCCATTGAGGTCTACAATGTGAGGTCCATGTGTGTTTAGACTCTCAACTATTTCTGCCAAGTTTTTCAGAATAAAATCATGTGATATGCTGGCAGATATTCCCAGTGCTCTGTGGAAAGCCAACCTGGGCATAGATCTCAGATTTCAAGGGCGACTCTCATGTGTGGCCTCCTAATATCCCAACACAATTCATGGCCATGCTTCTCTGAGGTCAGTTCCAGAACGCACTCTCTAAGGGGAATCACACCAGAGTTTAAGCCCAGGTGGACCCAGTCATCTCTTCCAACTGCCACAAAAATGACCACAATTAAAACTAAAACACTCCCACATGACCCTCATCTTCTTGCATATATACACTCATCATCACCTCTGGCTGGAGGTTTCCTTGAGTGGTGCAGCTCAAGACAGTGTCCAAAATAAGCTCCCTTGCCCCTCATTTGCCTAATGTCAGGGTGGCCTGGACACCCTTCCTGTGAACCAGGAGTGATCAAATAGGCCTGCCATTAATACTGCTCTGCTTCTACAATTTGGGGCCTACTGACTGTCGGGTATATATTCTTAATGTGATTTGGAGTCATGATAAAACTCAAGCACCTCTGCATGGCTTTGAATATCTTATTTGACCCAAAGGATCCCTATTCTCACTTGATGGAAGTCAGGAACCTTACAAAGGAAGGCGAGAGACTTCATCCAAAATGAGTGCTCTTTTGGCAATTTTAATTTTAGATGCACACATGGGAACTTTTCTAGATCCATCAGGTGCTGAGAATCTAAGCCACATCCTCAAACAGGGCCAGAGGCTGATTGAGACACATCTGTTTCCAATGCAATTAAGCAATTAGCAACAGGTGATGGCCATTCAATTCCATTTGAAAACTGTTTTCTTCAGGCATCACAAATGGGTGGCCTGAGGCCAAGACATTCCTGACATTTGGGCAACAGAATAACAGGTAAGAAAAAGGCCAAAAGCAGGGTTTCTCCACTGAGATTTTACTTGTCACACTGATATCTGTGTTTTGTGAGATGTTCGCCATTCCCTTCAGCTATGCAGTACATGGCCATGTCACAGATCTTGGATGTGGTACATATCATAGACACAAAACCATAAGCCTATTCTGGAGAGTGGCCAGAATTCAGGAAGAAAACAGGAACTTAGGAAGATAGCAGGTGTTACCATTCAATAAGGCAACCCACAGTCCATTCATAAATTAGGCAGGATGAATGATGGGAAGCTTTCTACTAGACAGGACACATCCAATGATGCATTCTCTTTTTTAAAGTCTAAAACAATGGAAACAGTGAGAAACACAGACTTAGAAACACTCGCCTTGTCAAACGACTTACTAGAAACAGTTTAATCCAAACCAAACAAACCGCCTTTCCTACCTATTCTCAGAACATCAGACAAAACCACAAAAACACACCCAAACCCACAAAGGCACCTCCTTCCCCCAAGTAGGTCTGTGACTTTCCGGACTGTCCTCTGACTGGTGGGCCATATTATGTTCCCACATCATGGCCTGTCCTGTCTCAGATCTGGGCTCCTTGGCCAACTCTGTGAAGTTGTCAGGAGCCAGCGGTGAGCCACTACCTACTTTCTCAGGAATGGCCTCTCTTCAGAGCTTTCCTGGCATTTGGCCATCCTCACATCAGTAGGTAATAAGAAAAACAGATTCTGTCCTTGGTAAATCCAAACAAGGGAGACCACTGGGTTGGGAGTGGGACTGCCTTTGTGTGCCTGGCTTCCTAAATCCCAAGTTCAGAGAGTTCCATTACCAAGGAAGTGAGGTAGGTCACTTCCTTCAGGAACTGAATGAGGTCACTGCCTTTTCAATGACTTTGTCCTAAGAGTTGCTTCAAAGGGTATCATTAGATGGAGGCTGCCTCTACTTCCTGTGACACTTTCACAAGTTAGAATGGTATATCAACATTAGGAACCCAGGAACAGCTCTCCACAAATGTCTGGTTTGGTCCATCTTCTCTACAATAAGAAGAGAGAGGCTGATTCAGACACAACCCTTGATCCTGACAGGGTTGTTTGCTATTGAAGATGACTTTTGCTCTTTCAGGTCATTCATAGCTGCCTACATCTTCTCCAGATATAATTTCTGAACGGATCTTTGAGGTTCTCAGCAGGTGGAAGATCCCCTACTTTCCTGTATTATAAGACCAACTCTGTCCCTGTGCTTCAGTAAAGTTAGATTGAGGGAACAGTGTAGGGTTAGAGTTAATAACATGATAGATTTGGGTTAGGAATCATTCTGCTGGATGAATAATGGTATTGGGAACCTGCGATATTTATAAGAATATAGAGGTGAAATATATGTTTGAAAATAGAAATCTATTTAAGATTTGAAGCCCAGAAGGGCATTGGGCCATTGATTGTGATACTTAGCATTGAATTATGTTCCTCATAGATGTCTCAGATAAATCGATATACAATGGCATAGGACCTTGTACCTTGGTTGATTGAATGTAGAAGATAACATCCAGTCAAAAACGATAGTCTACAGCATTAGGATGATAGTCGGTAGGATTAGGAAGAAGAGTGAGTTTAGGATTTGGACCAAAAGTTCTTTAGCAATAGGGTTTCGGGTAGAGAATGAAGGTAAATGTCAACACATGTGAAGAGTCAGTCGAATTATGACCTGGGAAAAATATATAGGAAAGCAGATATCAATAGCGACATTATGAAATCAGGCAAAGTATAAAGTGAGTGATAGGATTATTCATTTTCAACCGGGTTGAGTTTCAATATATAATCTTAGGAAGAAACAAATATGTAGTCACCAATAGCATTGACATTTGAGAGCATTAGGCAACCTGGAAATGGATGTTTTTATCAATCCATATTCACTTTCCATTTAGGCTTTGGTACAATCATAAGTGTGACCTTTGCACATTTTGTCCAGAATATTACTGTGATAAAATATATATGTAGATCAGGTGACATGAGTATTTCTTCCAACACTTCGGGGAGCAATATTTTGAAGATGAATAAATTAGTGGGAGTACAAATAGGTGGACCATGTGTATATGAATATAGAGATAATGCATGAATAGAACATACTGTGAATAAATAATATAACTGGTTCCAACTTTAAATAACGGTTTGAATTGATATCTGAAAATAAACAGGAAATCTTATATTGATATACAAACATTCATTCCAACCAGATATTCACCTAATGGTAATATTTGAGTTATGGTTTATCATGAAGAGTGTGTGTGTTTTGCTTCAATACCGATTATGGAAATCAAAATAAGGTGTTTGAAACAAAATCTCATGAAAAGACCAGTCAAAAATCATGAAGAAATACATGTGTTCTGAATCAGGAAGTGATTGAAAGTGAAACAAATGCCTATAAATTTGTGAACTTGTGGATGAAATATATATCCTCTCATGTGCAATCCTGAAGAAATAGTAATGCACCAGTGTTGAATAAAAATGAACGTCAAAAGACACATCATGTCCCATAGGAATCTACTTGCATTGATGTTAATCTGGGTCAGGTACTGTAGCATTATTAGGATTTGTATGCACCATTCACTGAAGTTAGTTTTCAGTACTAGGAAGATAATATGAATTTCAGGTGGATGAATATTTCTGAGAATAATCTAGTGAAAAGTTGATTATAAATCCACATAAATGAATATGAATGAATTTAGGGAGTGTATATAAGACACATATATAAAATATTTTGAGAAATCTGGAGAATATATATATATATATATATATATATATATATATATATATATATATATACAAAACGCAAACACAGGCATTGAAAAGTAGCAATATATGTGCCAAACGAAATTCATCATGAAATATATATCGTCCACAGATGCAAAAATATTTATTTTAGTCAACATGGATATGAATAATACTGTATTACTAAGAAGTTAAAACATTGGTTGAATTTTCAGTTCCAACAGCGCTTAGGAGGAGTTTTCTCTTCTCACAATTTGTATCTGCCAAGTCAGCCATCTCACAATAGTATACGTGTGATGCCAGGTAGGATTCTATATGTGCATATAAAAATACATGTGCTGAATAGGCTACAGAGAAAGGGAGACAGGAATTCACATATTTGTTAACTTTAAAAACACATGGAGATCTATTTCAATTAAAAATTAAGTACATTTATAACACCTACCCTTTATCATGCAGAAGGCAAGTTCAAATATACACCATGCCCCCTCTGAACTGCTTGTATTTCTATTCAGCTTGGTTTATTTTTCTCCATCATATTAGGATTAGTAGTCAGAATCTAGTAGGTTTTGGGTTAGTATCAGGAATTCAGTATTTCTAATGGAAAATAAAAAAAATGTATCCAATGTTTATGGAAATATGTTCCACACAAAAATCTTCCCACTCTCATTCAGAGCCATGCATTGACATTACCTTCACCCCAAGAAAGACACAATTACAGGAGAAGAGATAGAAAATCTGTGAATACATATCTGGAATGGAATATGCTCAGGAGTTCAAAACCTTGGAGTTGGTAGATGAGTTTCCAAAAGTAAGGGACAGTGTAAACACTCCACAAACATGGAGCTCTGCTGGCCTAAAGACTTCTGCAGAAAATGCCTCTGAGGTTGGGCACTTGAAATATACGTTGTTTTCAGGAGCTTTAGTTTCCTTTGTAGTGAGACCATCAAAGCTAGATCTGCATCTACGTGACCTGGAGGACATGGTTTCTTATTTACCAATGAACATGAGGCAGCAGTGTTGAATTCTCTCTTCGTTGGTAAACTGTGGCAGCTGGGGCCTAAGTGTCTCCCCATTTGGACTGTGAAGCCTCTTGGTCATCCTATACTTTTCGTGGTGTTTCTTGTTGTTGCACTAGGAGTTTGGTATTTGCTCCATGAAATAAAAGGAGTTGAACTGGGACAAAGTGCTGGAGGGAGTTCTGTCACGTGTTGTGGGTCAGGGTCTGCAGGAGAATGCACTAACCAGGCTTATATCCCACAATGCTTTGCCCCTTGACCATAGCAAACTTATTCTGAACATTGCCCTGAAACCTCTCCATATAACAAGATGCCTTTTCATACAAGCGTCTGCTACCTGCACCATGTCACTCACAAGCAATTTGGTAGGCAATGGCAGATTCACATAGCCACAACACAGATGTTTTATCACACACCTGAACACCACTACTCTAGGGCCACTACTCAGCAGGCTCCAACTTACTGGCATCTCTGTGCTACATAATTTTCACCAAACCCAGTCAATCAAGACACTGTCTGGTATGCTCATGATCAGCAACAGGACATCCAAAGTTTCTCCAGTGCCAACTGGTCATGGGAATTTAAAAAATTTATGATATTTATGTATCCACGTTTCAAGGTTGAAGTTGGAGGCACTGTGGGTTTCAATTCATTCAGGAAACATGAAATGCTGAGTAAGCTCATTTCAATGAAAGATCTGAAGAACTCTCACAGGCAAGGCTTCCCAAAGAGTGGCCAAAAGGTCACAAGAAGCCAGGCCTATTGAGTTCTACAATGTGAGGTGTATGTGTGTTTTGACTCTAAACTATGGCTGCCAAGTCTTTCAGAATAAAATCATGTGATATGCTGGCTGAGATTTCCAGTGCTCTGTGGAAAGCCATCCTGGGCCTATATCTCAGTTTCCAAGGGCGACTCTCATGCGTGGTCTCCTAAAATTGCAACAAAATTCATGGCAGTACTTCTCTGAGGTCAGTTCCAGAACTCAGTCTCTAAGGGGAATCACACCAGAGTTCAAGCCTATGTTGACCCACACATCTCTTCCAACACCCACACAAATGACCACATTTAAAACCAAAACACTCCAACATGACCCTCATCTTATTCCATCTAGACACTCATTTTTATCTCTGGCTGGAGTTTTCCATGAAGGACGCAGGCCAAGACAGTGTCCAAAATAAGCTCCCTTGCCCCTCATTTGCCTAAAGTCAGGGTGCCCTGGACATCCTTCTTGTAATCCAGGAGTGAACAAAAGACCTGCTGTTAATACTGCTCTGCTTCTCCAAATTGAGGACTACTGACTCTGGGGTTTAGGTTTTTTATGTGAATTGGAGTCATGAGAAAACCCAAGCACCTATGGGCTAGCCTCTGCAGGGATTGAAGAACTAATTTGAAACAAAGGATCCCTATTCTCACTTGATGGAGGTCAGGAGCCTTACAGAGGAAGGCGAAAGACTTCATCCACAATGACTACTCTTTTGCCCATTTTGGTTTTGGATGCACACATGGGATCTTTCTTTAGATATATCAGGTGCTGAGAATCTAAGCCACAGCCTCACACAGCGCCAAGAGGCTGATTCAGACACATCCGTTTCCAATGCAATTAAGCAAAGAGCCACAGGTAAGGCCCATTAATTTCTATTTAAAAAATGTTTTCTTCAGGCTTCACAAAGCTGTGGTCTGAGGCAAAGACTTTGCTGACATACATGGGAAGAGAACAAAAGGTAAGCAAAAGGCCCAAAGCAGGGTTTCTCCACTGAAACTTACTGGTCACACTGATATCTGAGTTTTCTGAGATGCTCGCCATTCCTTCAGCTATCCAGTACATGGCCATGTCACAGAGCTTGGACGTAGTACATATCTTGGACACACAACCATGAGCCTATTCTGGAGAGTGGCCAGTATTCAGGAAGAAAACAGCAACTTAGGAATATAGCAGGTGTTGCCCATTGTAAGGCAAGCTGCATTGCATTCATAAATTGGGCAGGATGAATGCTGGAACGCTTTCTACTAGACAGGACACATCCATTGATGCATTCTCTTTTCTAATGTCTACAACCACGGACACATTGGGATACACAGAAATAGAAACAGTTACCTTGTCAAATCACTTATTAGAAACAGTTCACTCCAAACCACACAAACCACCTTTCCTACCTATTCTCAGAACATGAGACAAAACCACAAACACACACCCACACCCACAAAGGCACCTCTTTTCCCCAAGTAGGTTTCTGACTATCCGGTGTGTCCTCTGACTGGTGGGCCATACAATGTTTTCCCAAAATGGCCTGTCCTTTCTCAGATCTGGTCTCCTTGGTGAACTCCATGAAGTTGTCAGGAGCCAACAGTGAGCCAATACATGCTTTCTCAGGAAAGGCCACTCTTCAGAGCTTTCCTGGCATTTGGCCATGCACACATCAGTAGGTAATAAGAAAGACTGACTCTGTCCTTGGTAAATCCAAAGAAGTGAGAACACAGGGACAGGGACTGGGACTGGATTTGGGTGCCTGGCTTCCTGAATCCCAAGTTCAGAGATTTTCATCACCAAGGATGTGAGGTGAGGTCACTTCCATCAGGAACTGAATGAGGTCACTGCCTTGGCAACCATGTTGTCCTAACAGTTGCTTCCAAGGGTACCATGAAATGGAGGCTACCCCTACTTCCTGTGACACTTTCACAAGTTAGAATGGTATATCAACCATAGGCAACTGGAAACAGCTCTCCACACAGGCCTGGTTTGGTCCTTCTTCTCTACATTAAGAAGAGAGTGGCTGATTCAGACACATCCCTTCATCCTGACCAGGTTGTTTGCAATGGAAGATGACTTTTGCTCTCTCAGTTCCTTCATAGTTACCCAGTTAGCCACTACTTCTTCAGGGATTATTTTTGCATGGACCTTTGAGTTTCTCGGCAGTTAGAACATCCCCTACATTCCTGTATTGTAAGACCAACTCTGTCTCTGCTCTTCTGTAAATTTAGATTGTGGGAACAGTGTATGGTTACGGTTAATAACAGGTTTGATTTGGATTAGGAATCATTCTGCTGGATGTATAATGGTATTGGGAACCTGCAATATTTACAAGAATATATAGGTAAAATATAAGTATGAAAACAGAAATCGAGGTAAGATTTGAAGCCCAGAAGGGCATTGGGCCCTTGATTGTGATACTTAGCTTTGTTTTATTTTCTGCACTGATGTCTCAGATAAATCGATATACAATTGGATGATTGATTGTCAAAAAGAACTTTCAGTTAAAAAGGGATAGTCCGTAGGATTAGAAAGATAGTCGGTAGGTTTAGAAAGGAGAGTGAGTATAGTATTTGGACCAAAAGTTATTTAGCTATAGGGTTTTTTGTATAGAGTGAATGTAAATGTCCACACATGTGAAGAGTCAGTCACAATGATGAACTGTTGAAAATATGTAGGAAATATATCAGATATCAATAGAGACATTAGGAAATCTGGTAAAGTATATTCGGTAGTGAGTGTTTAACAAAATAGGTACTTGTCACTCCCTGTTATCCTGTATGCTTAATAAAACACTGTTGAAATCTTGAGAACTGTTTCCTAATCTTGTTTCCCGAATGTGCTGACCCCAACTGCCAAACTGCAGAATGTACTCCCTCGCTCGTTTGCACGCAAACATCTCACTCACCCGGACCCATCAATAAACTTCCCTCCCTGCCCTTTCCAATTAAAATATATAAGCTCTGCTTAAGCTGTTCTCAGGGCTCTCTGCTCTATTCAAGTGAGCTCTGAGCCCCAGCATGCTGGACCCCCAATAAACCCTTTGCTTTTGCATGAGACAGTCTCTTGGTGGTCTCTTCCCGTGACGCTCACCCGACCTTTACATATGGATGTTCCACCGAGATCCGGCAGCGGCGGACGAGAGACCCCAACAGGCTTCTCTTGGGGTATGTAAGGTGCCTCTTTCTGGTTTCAGGTTTCAGGTTATGGCTTGGCAAAATGGCTGTCAATGAAGAGTGTGAGCTCTCTCCGATGGTGGCTGACAGACGTGTCACAGAGCCACAGGCCACGTACCTGTGGGACGCCGCTGAGGATTCTGGAATCGAGGAACAATAGTCTCTTCGAATCAGTGATATTTAGTTTCAGATTCGGTATTGCCAGCCCATCGGGTTTTGCCGGCTACTCAGTCCTGGTCTCAGTGTTGGACGTCCATTGCGTGTCTTTATTTTCTTGTCTTGTCTGTGTCCTGTGTCGTTGCTTTTACTGTTTGTGTATCTTTCATTATGGGACAGAGCACTTCAATGCCTCTGTCCCTGACCCTTGATCACTGGACCAAAGTACACTTAAGGGCTCAGAGTCTTTCTTTTTTAGTAAAACCCTGGACCTAGCAGACTCTCTGTGACTCAGAATGGCCCACCTTTAGATTCGGATGGCCCCTAGAAGGATCTTTCTACTTCCCACTAATTTAAAAAGTAAGAGATATTGTCTTTCAGCCAGGGAAACATAGCCATCCAGATCAACAGCCATATATCTTTACTTGGAAGGACCTCTGCAAATCTCCTCCTCCATGAGTGAGGCCTTTCCTTGCCCCTGCTCCTGCTCCTACTCCTTCCCCCATGATCTCTCAAACCCTCTGCTCCTCCTCCTCCTCCACCCTGTGTTCTCCCTGAGTCAAAGATTTGACTCTACTGGACTCTCCTCCACCTCCTTATCTCCTGCCCACATCCCCCAACTCCCAACACCCTCTAAGTGATTCCTCTGCTGCTGACTCAGCCTCTCCACCATTGGAGGAAGCTAAGCCAGCCCAGCGCCCGCCAGATAACTCCCCCGCTGCACACACAGCCCCTCCTCCGCTGGAGGAAACTGGTCCAGCTAAAGGAACTCGCCGGCGGTGAATATTTGAAAATGCTGGAACTCCCGTGATGCTCCCCCTCTATCCCTACGGGCCAGTGACTGTCGACGTCCTTGGGGGAAAAATGCAAGACTATCAATATTGGCCTTTCTCCTCTTCAGACCTATATAACTGGAAAAATAACAATCCCCCTTTTACCGAGGACCCCACCCGGCTATCAGGTGTGGTTGAGTCATTGATGTTTTCACACCAGCCTAATTGGGATGACTGCCAACAACACCTAGGGACGCTCTTCATGACAGAGGAACAAAAGAGAATCCTCCTGGAAGCTAGAAAAAAATATTCTCGGACCAGATGGGTGACCGACACAACTTCCCAAAATATTCAACACGGCTTTCCCTTGAACCAACCCAACTGGGCCCCCAACACCTTTGAAGGTAGGGAGCATTTGTCCACTTATCACCGGGTTCTAATTGCGGGTATTTTAGTGGCCGCTAGGTGACCAACAAATTTGGCCAAGGTAAGAGAGATTATTCAAGGGCCTGATGATTCCCCCTCTATGTGTCTAGAGAGAATTATGGAGGCATATAGGAGATATACTCCTTTCAATCCTCAGGCAGAGGATCAAAATGCATACGCATGATGGCCTTTATTGGGCAAGCTGCCCTGGATATTAAAAGAAAGTTACAATGCTTAGATGGATTACAAGATATGACTTTGAGAGATTTAGTCTGAGAAGCCAAGAAGGTATACTATAAGGTAGAAACTGAGGAAGAGTAGGGAGCAAAGGGAGGATAAAAGAAAAAGACAGACTAAGGCATTGACTAAGGTCTTGGTCTCAAAAACAAATAGGCCAGAAATAAGAAACATGGAGACAGGAAGGAATACCTGGGCCCACACTACAGGCCACCCCTGGGCTCAGATCCATGTGCCTACTGTAAAGAAAATGGACTCTGGGTCAAAGAGGGCCCTAGAAAGAGACAGCCATGCCAGCCAGCCATTCTGACTCTGGAGGATGACTAAGAACGTCGGGGTTCAGATCTCCTCACAGAGGTCAGGGTAACTTTTGAAGTAGAGGGTACCCCAGTAAACTATGAAGTAGATACAGGGGCAATATACTCAGCCCTTAATGCCCCATTGGGCTCTCTTTCAAATAAAAGGTCTCTAATTCAAGGGGCTAATTACAGTAAATATCGAGCTTGGACAACTAAGAGGACCATGGACCAGGGGGAAAAAATATCCATCACTCCTTTTTAGTAATCCAAGAATGCCCTGCCCCATTGATGGGCAGAGATCTGCTCACCAAGCTCCGGGCCAAAATAACTTTTAACCCTGAAGGCCCCCAATTGGAATTTCTAAATCCTTCAGTAAAAACTCCTATAATCACGGCTCTAAATATGACAGTAGAAAATGTACATCAACTCACTCACCTTGGTTCAAAGAAATTGCATTCATTCCTGAAGGATCAAGAACAGAGTTTTCCACTAACCGACTCACAGCGAAAGAAAATAACTAAACGGGTTACAAAAGCCTTTCGGGTCCATCAATTGGTTAATGCTTACCCTTCCAAGCTTCCTGCAGGAAAGCACCTACGAGGAGCCAGACCAGGACAATTCTGGGAAGTGGACTTAACTAAAATTAAGCCAGCAAGGGATGGACTGAAATATCTCCTAGTCTTTGTAGATACATTTTCAGGATGGATTGAAGCCCTCCCCAGGAAAAAAAAAAGAAAAAAGAAAAAAAAAGAAACAACACAAATGGTGGTCAAATGATCCTGGAAGATATTTTTTCAAGAAACGGCCTCCCTAAAGTAATAGGGTCTGATAATGCACCGGCGTTTGTGGCTCAGGTAAGTCAGGGGTTTGCCAGGACCCTGGGGATTAATTGGAAGTTACATTGTGCTTATAGACCACCGAGTTCAGGACAGGTAGAAAGAATGAATAGAACCATTAAAGAGACCATAACAAAATTAAACTTAGAGACCGGCATAAAAGATTGGACTATGCTCCTGCCTTATGCACTGTTTAATGCAAGAAATACTCCCTCTGTTTCTTTGTGTAACCTCACCCCCTATGAAATTCTCTATGGTGCCTCTCCTCCAGGACGGGACCTAACCCCAACTCTAAGACCTAACGATCCCTTCCACACCCCCTTGCTTGAAAGACTTAAAGTTCTTAAAAGAACTCAGGGATACCTGCGAAAACAGATGGCCACTGCCTACCAAACTGGGGAAGAGGGAACTGCACATCGCTATCAAGTAAGAGACTTCGTCTAGGTAACATGACATCAGGTGTCATCCCTGGAACCCCGCTGGAAAGAACCATAGCAGGTTCTACTTATAACACCTACAGCAGTAAAGGTAGACAGAATCTCTTCCTGCATCCATATCTCTCATCTCAAGCCTGCGGCCTGTCCAGACACTGACTGGAAACTGGAAAAGACTGGTAACACTTTCAAATTGTGTATTCGCCATGTGGATAAGGCTATAGACTCTCCCCTTCACCACCAGTAGTACTAACCCTCATCAGCCCGTTCAGCAGCGATGGCTGATCACAATCCTACTGGAAAAGAAGTATGGTCTATCTTGCATACAGCCCATTTAGGGACCTGGTGGCCATCTCTCCCCCCAGATATTTGTCAGCTGGGTATAGGTCTTTCCTATTGGGATATCCCTGATGAAGAGGATCCCACTAAAATTCCATTAAATCCTTTCTACACAATAGATAATGGAAACAATCATTATGGATGTAGCGACACGTGAGCCAGATGCAGGTTGGCTTGCCTAGATTACTGTTTGCCCGGCGGTCTATCAAAGACACAAAACTCACGGCTGTGTTGGGGGATAGCCGACTTCTTCTGTAAGTCATGGGGATGTGAGCATACAGGAAGTGCCTGATGGAACCCAAACTCCTAATCAATTTCTGTACAAAGCATTGGCCATATTACCAATTAGATAACCAAAACCGATGGCCCACAGAGGGGTCTCTTGATCCTCAAATCTGCATGACCTTTTTAACTTCTGCAAATGATCAAAAAGGTGAAAGGTGATTCCCCTATGTGGAGGCCTTTTCCCTCCTTTGCTCACATCCTGAACTATGCTTCTCCAATAGATCCTCACACACAGACTTCTGCTCCAGACCTGCAGCGGTCACTCCCACCTCAGCAACATGATTTCTCCCCTCCAATTTCTAGATCAAAAACCCAAACCTCCGCCAATTCTCAGACCATTACTCTCTTGCTGAGGTAGCAGGTACATAGGTACCCCTCCACCCACTCACTAATCTCTTCTCCTGTCAGAGCCCACACCGGGTCCCAGCAGGTCCTCTTACCAGTTAACCCAAAGCTCAAATCAGCTGAGGAGAGCCCTTAGACCCCTATCCAAAATGAAATGAAAATGGCCTTTAAAATTTCTTTGTCATCACTGAAAACAGGTTACTAAGAATTTAAAGTCTCTCACAGTTTTTTAGGGATACTAACTCCCGTCTTCCCCTTTGCTCTACCTGTTCTACTGCTCAACTTTTTGTTTCTAGGAAAATCCCAGACCCCTTTCCCATTATTCTTTTACATCTCTCCTACCTCATTCAGATCAATGGAGCTGCTCACAGCCACACCTTCCCCGTCTTCCCCCTCTGTACCAGGCCCTCAGAAAAGTCTTAACTGACCTTCTCCAGAAGTCTTCACCATGGCTGACTTTAGGGCTTTCAGCAAAAGAGTCCCTATAAAAGAGTTCAGAGTAGATAAACTTCCTCTTTTAGTGTTGCCCTCTTCTACTTGGCCACTGGCTAAAACAATCAGCACTCCTACGCTAGACACCTCATTACTAGTTTTTCACAAAATATGTGAACAAGGCCTCTGGCCTTGAGCTGGGGCTTCACAGAGATGGCTAGATTTTTATGATAAAGATGTTACCAACTGGGCTCCATGGTAACAGCTGGCAGGGGGAAAATATAAAGGGAAGAAAAAGCTCTCCCTCACCCAGGTGTCCTTGAAAAGTTAACTTGCCCAGAACAGAGGAAAAAGCAGGAAAAAAACTGCCTTTTGTGAACTTCTGCAGACTGTGAACTTCTGAGCCCCTTTCCTTACATGTTGGGTAAAAAATTCTTAAACTACCGAAACTTGGGTTTCAGGGGATTAGTTGATTACAACAGAAGTAATGCCCTCTGAAACCGTTTGCAACAAACAGGACTGTCTCCCTGTGTTTGGTACTATCTTAGGTGCCTTGCCTTGTCCGTGCCTAAAACAGTATAATTCTATATACTTAAACATTGTTTATGTTTTCATCAAATGGTCAACAGCTGGGATTAATTGTGTAATGGTGCAGATGTTTCCCAGAGTGCTTTATTATGACGCAGGCTCATTTGAAGATCAAATAGGTGGCCATAAAACCCGGTTCCACTGGGAACATATATCCCTCACTTTAGCCATCCTATTAGGAATAGGAGTTGCTGCAGGGGTGGACACAAGAACTACTGCCTTGGTCCATGAGACACATCAAATGACCCAATAAGAAGCAACAATACACCAAAACTTAAAGATATTAGAAACCTCTATCACAGCTTTTCAGGAATTTTTAACCTCTCTCTCTGAAGTTGTTTTACAGAACAGTCGAGTGTTGATCCTCCTCTTCATGAGAGAAGGGGTCCTTTGTTCTGCATCGATGGAAGAATGTTGTGTTTATGCTGACCATAGTGGAGTTGTTAAAAAATCTATGAGTAAATTAAAAAATGCCTTGAAGTGTGTCAACGAGAGAGGGAGGCCCATAAAGGGTGGTTTGAGTCTTGGTTCACACAGTCCCCTTGTTAACTATGAATTTATCAACCCTGGCCAGACCAATAATAATCCTCATATTATTGCTAACTATAAAATCCTGTTTGCTAAACCGTGTAATTTTTTTTCTCCAAGCTCAAATTGGACAAGTTGAACTTATGGTAATACCCCACTAGCAGACATAGAATGTGACACCCGGCAATGATCACTTTTATGATTAAAAGTAGCCAGAAGAAGAATTGGGGGATGAAAGGTTAATAAAATAGGCACTTGTTACTTCCTTTTTTTCTGTACGCTTAACAAAACACTGTTGAATTCTTGAGAAATGTTTGCTAATCTTGTTCCCATAATGTGCTGTCCCCAACTGACAAACTGCAGAATGTACTCCCTCACCCGGTTGCATGCAAACTGCCCACTTGCCCTGACCCATCAATAAACTTCCCTCCGTGCCATCACAAAGGAAAGTATATAAGCTCTGCTTAAGCTTTTCTCAGGGCTCTCTACTCTATTCAAGTGAGCTCTGAGTACCAGCATGCTGGACCCCCAATAAACCCTTTGCTGTTTCATGAGATAGTCTCTTGGTGGTCTCTTCCTCCAATGCTCGACTGACCTTTACTTGGATGATTGAATGTTGAAGAGAACATCCATTCAAAAAGGGATAGTCGGTAGGATTAGAAATATAGCTGGTAGGATTAGGACGAAGAGTGAGTATAGGATGAACTGGAGAAAATACGTAGGAAAGCAGATATCAATAGAGACATTATGAAATCAGGCAACGTATAAAGTGAGTGATAGGATTAGACATTATCAACAGTGTTGAGTTTCAATATATAAACTTAGGAAGAAACAAATATGTACTAACCAATATCATTGACATTTGAGAGCAATAGGCAACCTGGACATGAATGTTTTTAGTAATCCAGGATTGCTTTCCATTTAGGCTTTGGTACAATCATAAGTGTGACCTTTGCATTTTGTGATCTGAATATTACTGGGATAAAATGTATATGTAGATCAGGTGAAATGAGTATTTCTTCTAACATTTTGGGAGCAATATTTTGAAGACGTATAAATTAGTATTGGGGGTACAAAAGTTGTACCCTGTGTCTATGAATATAGAAGTAATGCATGAATTGACAATACTGTGAATAAATAATATAACTGTTTCAACTTTAAATAATGGATTGAATTGATATCTGAAAATATATAAGAAATCTTATATTGATATACAATCATTCATTCCATCGAGTTATACATCAAATGGTAATATTAGGGTTATGTTTTATCATGAAGGGTGTGTGAGTTTTGCTTCAAAAGTGATTATGGAAATGGAAAATAATGTATTTGGAATGAAGTCTCATGAAAAGACGAGTCAAGAAACATAGAGGAATACATGGGTTCTGAAGCAGGAAGTGATTGTAAGTATAACAAAAGCCTATAAATTTACTAACTTGTGGATGAAATATATATCCTATGATGTGCAAAAACCGAAGAAATAGTATGTAACAGTGTTTAATTAAAATGAACGTCAAAATACACATCATGTCCCATTGGAATCTACTTGCATTGATGTTAAACTGGGTCAGTTACTGTAGAAACAATAGGATTTGTAAGGACCATTTAATAAAGTTAGTTTTCAGTACTAGGAAACAAAAATATATTTCAGGTGGATGAATATATCTGAGCATAAACTTGTGAAAATTTGATTATAAATCCACATTAATTAACATGAATGAATTTAGGGAGTGTATATATGACACAAATATTACATATTTTGAAAAGTCAGGAGAGTGTATATATATATATACAAAAAACACACACAGACACATTAAAAAGTAGCAATATATATGCCAAACAAAATTCATCATGAAATATACATAATCCACAGGTTCAAATATATTCATTTTACTGAACATGGATTTATGTATAATGTTGTTCAACTAGGAAGCTCACCCATAGGTTGAATTTTCAGTTCCAAAAGCATTTAGGAGGAGTGATCTCTTCTCAGAATTTCTTTCTGCCAAGTCAGCCACTTCACAAATATGTATGAGTGATACTAAGTAGGATTCTATTTGTGCATATAAAAATACATGTGCTGAATAGGCTCCAGAGAAATGGAGACAGGAATTCACACATAAGTGAACTTTAAAATCAATGGAGAACTATTTCAATTAAAAATTCACTAGATTTGTATCACCTACTAAAAATCATGCAAAAAGGCAGTCCAACTATACATGATGCCTCCCCTGAACTGCTTGTATTTCTCTAGTGTTTGGGATATTTGCCTCCATCATATTAGGATTAGTATTCAGAGTCTAGAAGGGTGTGGGTTAGTGTCAGGGATTCAGTATTTCGTATGAAAAATAGGAAAATGAATGCAATGTGTATGCAAATATGTGCTACACAAAATCTTCCCACTCTCATCCAGAACAATGCCTAGACATCACCTTCGCCCCAAGTAAGACACAATTAGAGGAGAAGAGTTAGAAAATCTTTGAATACATATCTGCAATGGAAAATTATCAGGAGTTCACAACCTTGGATATGGTAGAGGAATTTCCAAAAGTAAGAGACAGGGCAAACCACTCCACAAACATGGACCTTTGCCTGCCTAAAGACTTCTTGATAAACTGCCTCTAAGGATGGGCACTTGAAATATATGTTGTTGTCAGGAGCTTTAGCTTCCTTTCTAGTGAGACCATCAAAGCTAGGTCTGATTCTCTGTGACCTGGAGGATATGCTTTCTTATTTTCCAATGAACATGAGGCAGTAGTGCTGAATTCTCTCTTTGTAGGCAAATTGTTGCCACGGGGGCTAAGTGTATCCACATGTTGACTGTGAGTCCATTTGGTCATCCTCCACATTTCGTGGTGTTTCTTGGTGCTGCACTGGGAATTTGGTATTTGCTTCACGGAATACAAGGAGCTCAACTGGGACTCAGAGCTGGAGGGAGTTCTGTCAGGTATGGTGGGTCAGGATGTGCAGGAGAATGCACCAATCAGGCTTCTATCCCACATAGTTTGCCCCCTTGACCATAATAACCTGATTGTGAACATTTCGGTTAAACCTCTCCTTATAAAAAGATGCCTTTACATATAAGAGTCTGCAGGATGCACCATGTCAGCCACAAGCCATTTGGAAGTCAAAGGCAGATCCACAAGGCCCCAGGACTGAAATTTTATCACAAAACTGCACACCACTGCTCTTGGTCAACTACTCAGTAGGCTCCAACTTACTGGCATCTCTGTTCTACACCATTTTCATGAAACCCAGTCAATCAAGGCATTGTCTGGTACACTCAGGATCAGCAACAGTACATCCAAAGGTTCTCCTGTACCACCTGGTCAAGGGAATTTCAAAAATGTCATGGTATTTATCTAGCCATTTTTCAAGGATGATATTGGAGGCACTGTGAGTTCCAATTATTTTAGGAACCATTCAATGGTGAGGAAGCTCATTTCAATGAATGCTCTGGAGAACTCTCACAGGCAAGTCATCCAAAAAAGTGGCAAAATGGTCACGTGAATCCAGGCCCATTGAGGTCAACAAAGTGAGGTCCATGTTTGTTTTGACTCTCAACTATGTCTGCCAAGACTTTCAGAAAAAAATCATGTGATATCCTGGCTGAGATTCCCAGTGCTGTGTGGAAAGCCACCCTGAGCCTAGATCTCAGTTTCCAATGGCGACTCTCATGCGTGGCCTCCTAAAATCCCAATGCAATTCATGGCAATACTTGTATGAGTTCAGTTCCAGAACTCAGTCTCTTAGGGGAAACACACCAGAGTTCCAGCTGAGGTGGACCAAGTAATCTCTTCCAACCACAATTAAAACCAAAACACTCCCACATGGCCCACATCTTCTTCCATTGAGACACTCATCAAAACCTCTGGCTGAAGGTTTACATGATGGGTGCAGCCCAAGACAGTGTCCAAAATATGCTCCCTTGCCCCTCTTTTGCCTAAAGTAAGGGTGGACTGGACCCCTTTCCTCTGAACCTGGAGTGATCAAATAAGCCTGCCGTTAATACTGCTCTGATTCTCCAATTTGAGGCCTACTGACTGTCAGGTATAGATTCTTTATGTGATTTGGAGTAATGAGGAAACACAAGCACCTATTGTCTACCCTCTGCAGGCCTTTGAAGAACTCATTTTAACCAAAGGATCCCTATTCTCACTTGATGGAGGTCAGGAACCTAACAGAGAAAGGCAAGAGACTTCTTCCAGAATGACTGATATTTTTACATTTCGGTTTTCGATACACACATGGGAACGTACTTTAGATCCATCAGGTGCTGAGAATCTAACTCATAGCCTGACACAGGGACAAGAGGCTTATTCAGACACATCCCTTTCCAAAGCAATTAACCAAAGAGCTACAGGTGATGCCCATTAATTTCCATTTGAAAACTGTTTTCTTCAGGCTTCAAAAAGGGGTGGCCTGAGGCAAGAAACTTTCTTACACTCAGGGCAACAGAACAATAGGTAAGCAAAAGGCCCAAAGCAGGGTTTCTCCACTGAGACTTTCCTGGTCACATTGATATCTGCATTTTCTGCGATGCTCGCCACTCCATTCTGCTATCCAGTACATGGCCATGTCACAGAGCTTGGAGGTGGCACATATCTTGGACACAAAAACATGAGCCTATTCTGGATAGTGGCCAGAATTCGGGAAGAAAACAGGAACATAGGAGGATAGTAGGGGTTGCTCATCCATAAGTCAAGCTACAATCCACTCATAAATTGGGTAGGATGAATGCTGGGAAGCTTTCTACTAGACAGGACGTATTCATTGATGCATTCTCTTTTCTCATGTCTACAAACACGGACACAGTGGGATACACAGACACTAGCCTTGTCAAACGGCTTTCTAGAAGTACTCCACTCCATACCAAACAAACTGCCTTTCCTACCTATTCTGAGAACATGAATAAAAACCACAAACTTACACCAACAACCACAAAGGCACTTCCTACCCCCAATAAGTCTTTGACTATCCAGAGTGTCCTCGGACTGGTCGACCATAGTATGTTACCCTGAATTGGCCTGTCCTGTCTCAGATCTGGTCTCCTCGGCCAACTCTGTGAAGTTGTCAGGAACCAACTGTGAGCGACTACCTGCTTTCTTAGGAAAGGTCCCTCTACAGAGCTCTCCTGGCATTTGTCCATCTTCACATCAGTAGATACCAAAAAAGACTGTCTGTCCTTGGTAAATCGAAACAAGTTATCCCACTGGGACAGCGACTGGGACTATCTCTGGGTGCCTGGCTTCCTGGATCCCAAGTTCAGAGAGTTCCATCACCAAGTAAGTGAGGTGAAGTCACTTTCTTCAAAAATGAATGAGGTCACTGCCCTGGCAACCACTTTGTTCTAACAGTTGCTTCAAATGGTCCCATGAGATGGAGGGTGCTCCTACTTCCTGTGACACTTTCACAAGTCAGAATGGTATATCAACCATAGTCAACGGGGAACTTCTCTCCACACAGGCCTGCTTTGGTCCATCTTCTCTACATTAAGAAGAGAGAGGCTGATTCAGACACATCCTTTCATCCTCTCCAGGTTGTAAAATAAGTTTTGCTCTCTCAGGTCCTTCATAGCTGCCTACAACTTTTCCAAGGATCATATCTGCATGGAACTCTGAGGTTCTCAGCAGGTGGAAGATCACCTACATTCCTCTATTGTAAGACCAACTCTGTCCATGCTCTTCTGTAGTTAGATTGAGGGAAGAGTGAATGCTTAGGATTAACAACAGGTTCGATTTGGGTTAGAAATAATTTGGGGGATGAATAATGGTATTTGGAACCTGCAATATTTAAAAGAATATACAGGTGAAATGTAAGTATGAAAACCGAAATGTATGTAAGATTTGAAGCCCGGACGGCTATTGAGCCCTTGATTGGGATACTTAGCTTTGAATTATGTTCTGCACAGATGTCTCTGATAAATCGATATACAATGGCATAGGACCTTGTGCCTTGGATGACTGAATGTGGAAGACAACATCCAGTCAAAAAGTGAGAGTCGGTAGGATTAGGAAGATAGTCGGAAGGTTTAGAATGAAGAGTGAATATAGGATCTGGACCAACAGTTCTTCAGCAATAGGGTTTCGGGTAGAGAGTGAATGTAAATATCAGCACATGTGAAGAGTCAGTCACATTGATGAACTGGGGAAAATATGTAGGAAAGCAGATATCAATAGAGACATTAGGAAATCAGACAAATTATAAAGTGAGTAATAGGATTAAACATTTTCACAGGGTTGAGGTTGAATATATAATCTAAGGAAGAAACAAACATGTAGTCACCAATAGGATTGACATTTGAGAGCATTAAGTAACCTGGACATGGATGTTTTTAGTAATTCATGCTCACTTTCCATTTAGGCTTTGTTACAATCATCAGTGTGATCTTTGCATTTTGTGTCCAGAATATCACTGTGATAAAATGTATATGTAGATCAGGTGACATGAGTATTTCTTCCACCATTTCTGGGAGCAAAATTTTGAACATGTATCAATTAGTATTGGGAGTACAAATAGGTGTACTTTGTGTACTTCTAATGGTAACATTAGGGTTACGGTTTATCATGAAGTGTGTGTGAGTTTTGCTTCAAAAATGATTAAAGAATCGAAAATAATATGTTTAGAAAGAAGTCTAGTGAAAAGACCACTAAATAATCATAAAGGAATACATGTTTTCTGAAAGAGGAAGTGATTGAAAGTGAACCAAATGCCTATAAATTTGTGAACTTGTGGATGAAAGGATATATCCTATGATGTCCATAAACTGAAGAAAAAGTAATGTACCAGTGTTGAATAAAAACAAACTTCAAAATACATATCATGTCCCATAGGAATCTAACTGCATTGATGTTAAACCTGGTCAGTTACTATAGAAATATTAGGATATATAAGGACCATTCACTGAAGTTAGTTTTCAGTACTAGGAAACAAATATGTATTTCAGGTGGTTGAATATTTCTGAGAATAATCTTGTGAAATGTGAAATGTTGATTATAAATCCAAATACACGAACTAGAATGAATTTACGGAGTGTATAATAAGACACATATATTTCATATTTTGGAAAATCTGGAGATATATATATATATATATATATATATATATATATATATATATATATACACACACACACACACACACACACACACACACACACACACACACACATTAAAATGTAGCAATATATATGCCAATCGAAATTTATCATGAAATATATATCATCCACATACCTAAAAATATTAATTTTACTGAACATGGATTTATGTTTAATGTTGTTCACTAGGAAGCTCACCCATAGGTTGAATTTTCAGTTCCATCAGTATTTAGGGGCAGTGATGTATTCTCATAATTTGTAAATTCCAAAGTCAGTTTGCTCACAAGAATGTACGTGTGATACCAGGTAGAAGTCTATATATGCATAAAAATATACATGTTCTGAATAGGCTACACAGAAAAGGAGACAGGAATTTACATATGTGTTAACTTTAAAAACTCATGGAGAAATATTCCAATGAAAGGTTGACAAGAATGATAACACATACCCTTGATAAAGCAGAAGGAAAATCCAAGTATACACCATGCCTCCTATGAAAGGCCTGTATTTCTATCCTGTTAGGTTTCTTTTTCTCCATCATTTTAGGATAAGTAGTCAGAGTCTATTAGGGTATGGGTTAGTGTCAGGGATTCAGTATTTCAAATGTTAAATAGGATAATGAATCCAATGTGTATGCAAATATGTGCTACACAATAAACTTCCAACTCTCATCCAGAACAATGCCTTGACATTACCTTTGGCCCAGTGAGACACAATTAGAGGGGAAGAGTTTGAAAATCTGTGAATACAGATCTGGAATGGAAAATGCTCAGGAGTTCCCAACCTGGGAGCTGGTAGAGGAGTTTCCAAAAGTACGGGACAGTGTAAACACTACACAACCATGGAGCTCTGCTGGCCAAAAGAATTCTGGAGAAACTGCCTCTGAGGTGTGGCACTTGAAATATATGTTGTTGTCAGGAGCTTTATCTTCATTTGTCATGAAACCATCAAAGCTGGGTCTGCATCTATGTTACCTGGAGAACATGGTTTCTTATTTTCCAATGATCATGAGGCAGCGGTGCTGAATTCTCTCTTTGTAGGTAAACTGAGGCCACTGGGCCGAAGTGTCTCCCATGTGGACTGTGAAGCCATTTGGTCATCCTCCAATTTTCGTGGTGTTTCTTGCTGCTGCACTGGGAGATTGGTATTTGCTTCAGGAAATACAAGGAGTTCAACTGGGACACAGTGTTGGAGGGAGTTTTGTGACATGTGGTGGTTCAGAGTCTGCAGGAGAACGCACCAACCATGCTTCTATCCCATATGCTTGCCCCCTTGACGATAGCAAACTGATTCTAAACATTGCCCTGAAACCTCTCCATATAACAAGACACCTTTACATATAAGGGTCTGCTTGGTGCACCAAATCAGCTAAAAGCCATTTGGAAGTCAATGGCAGATCCACATGGCACCAGCACAAATATTTTATCACACACCTGCACATCACTGCTCTGGGCCAACTACTCTGCAGTTTTCAACTAACCGGCATCTCAGTTCTACACCATTTTCATTATACCCATCAATCAAGGCACTGTCTGGTATAATAATGATCAGCAACAGGACATCCAAATGTTCTTCATTGCCACCTCGTCATGCGAATTTCAAAAATTTCATGGTATTCATCTATCCATTTTACAAGGTTGAAGTTGGAGCCATTGTGGCTTACAATTCATTCAGGAACCATTAAATGGTGAGGAAGCTCATTTCAATGAAAGCTCTGGTACAATCATAAGTGTAAACTTTGCTTTTTGTGTCCAGAATATTACTGTGATAAAATGTATAAGGAGATCAGGTGACATGAGTATTTCTTCCACCATTTCTTTGAGCAATATTTTGAAGATGTATAAATTAGTATTGGGGGTACAATAGGTGTACGCTGTGTCTTTGGATATAGAGATAATGCATGAATAGACCATACTGAGAATAAATAATATAACTGGTTCCAATTTTAAATAATTTTTTGAATTGATACATGAAAATATACAGAAAATCTTATATTGATATACAATCATTCATTCCAACCAGTTCCACATTTAATGGTAATATTAGGGTTATGGTTTATCATGAACAGTGTGTGAGTTTTGCTTCAAAAGTGATTATGGAAATCAATAATAATGTGTTTGGCAAGAAGTCTCATGAAAAGACCAGTCAAGAGACCTGGAGGAATACATGTGTTCTGAAGAAGGAATTGATTGAACGTGAAACAAATGCCTGTAAATTTGTGAAATCGTGGATGAAATATATATACTATGATATATATATATATATATATATATATATATATATATATATATATATATATATATATATATATAAAACATAGGTGAAATATATGTATGAAAACAGAAATCTAAATAAGATTTGAAGCCCAGAAGGGCATTGGGCCCCTTATTGATATCCATATCTTTGAATTACTTTCTGCAAAGTTGTCTCAGATAAATCCATATACAGGGGCATAGGACCTTGTACCTTGGATGATTGAATGTAGAAGAGAACATCCAGTAAAAAAGGGATAGTCAGTAGTGAAAGCTTAATAAAATAGGTACTTGTCACTTCCTGTTTTTCTGTATGCTTAACAAAACACTTTTGAAATTTTGAGAATATTTGCTAATCTTGTTCCCAGAATGTGCCGTTCCCTACTGCCAAACTGCAGAATGTACTCCCTCACCTGGTTGCACGCAAACCGCCCAGTCGCCCAGACTCATCAATAAACTTCCCTCTCTGCCCTCTCCAAGGAAAGTATATAAGCTCTACTTAAGCTGTTCTCAGGGCTCTCTGCTCTGTTCAAGTGAGTTCTGAGCTCAAACATGCTGGACCCCCAGTAAATCCTTTGCTGTTGCATGATAAAGTCTCTTGGTTGTCCCTTCTACTGACGCTAGCCCGACCTTTACATATGGAGGTTCCACCTAGATCGAGCAGTTGTGGACGAGAGATCCCAAAGGACCCCTCTAAGGTAAGTAAGGCGCCTCTTTCTGGTTTCAGGTTTCAGGTTAGGGCTTGGCAAATTGACTGTCAATGAAGAGTGTGAGCTCTCTCTGACGATGCCTGACAGTCGTGTTAAAGAACTCAAGCCATGTCTCTGGAGGACACCACAGAGGACTCCGGAAATTGAGGAACAATAGTCTCCTCGACTCAGTGATATTTTGATTCGGATTCGGTATTGCCAGCCCATCGGGTTTTGCTGGCAACTCAGTCCTGGTCTCAGTGTTGGACGTCCATTGCCTGTCTTTATTGTCTTGTCTTGTCTGTGTCATGTGTCGTTGCTTTCACTGTTTGTGTATCTTTCCTTATGGGACAGCGCACTTCAATGCCTTTTTCCCTGACCCTTGATCACGGCACCAAAGTCCGCTTAAGGGCTCAGAATCTTTCTTTTTCAGTAAAGTGCCGGATGTTGCAGATTCTCTGTACCTCAGAATGGCCAACATTTGGAGTTGAATGGCCCCTAGAAGGATCTTTCTACTTCCCACTAATTTAAAAAGTCAGAGATATTGGCTTTTAGCCAGGGCCACATAGCCATCTGGATCAACAGCCATGTATCTTAACTCAGCAGGACCTCTGCAAAGCTCCTCCTCCATTGGTGAAGCCTATCCTTGCCGCTGCCCCTGCTCCAACTTCTTCCCCCAGGAACTCTCAAACACTCTTCTTCTTCTTCTCCTCCACCCTCTGTTCTCCCTGAGTCACCAGATTTGACTCTACTGGACTCTCCTCCCCCTCCTTATCCCCTGCCCTGGTTCCCCAGCGCCCAACACACTCTAAGTGATTCCCCTGCTGCTGACTCAGCCTCTCGTCCATTGCAGGAAGCTAAGCCGGCCCAGCGCCCTCCAGATAATTTCCCTGTGGCACACACAGCACCTTCTCCCATGGAGGAAGCTGGCCCAGCTAAAGGAATGCGCTAGTGGCAAAAGATTGAAAACCCTGGAACTCTCGGGATGCTCCCCCTCCTTCCCTAGAGGCCAATGGTTATCGATGGCCATGGGGGAAAAATGCAAGCCTACCAGTATTGGCCTCTCTCCAGACCTATATAACTTAAAAAATTACAATCCCCCTTTTCCGAGGACCCAACACAGCTCTCAGGTGTGGTTGAGTCATTAATGTTTTCACAACAGCCTACTTCAGAAGACTGCCAACAACTCCTAGGAACTCTCTTCATGACAGAGGAACAAAAGGGAATCCTCCAGGAACCTAGAAAAAATATCCTCGGACCAGATGTTCATCCGACACAACTACCCAACATAATCAAAGCCGGCTTTCCCTTTAACCGACCCAACTGTGACCCCAACACCTTTGAAAGTAGGGAGCTTCTGTCCACTTATAGCTGGGCTCTAATACTGGGTCTCCAAACAGCCACTAGTGACCAACTAATTTGGCCAAGGTAAGAGAGATTATTCAAGGGCCAGATGAATCTCCCTCTATGTTTCTAGAGAGAATTATGGAGTCATATAGGACATATATTCCTTTCGATCCTCAGGCAGAGAATCAGAAGGCATCTGTCATGATGGGCAAACTGCAATCGATATTAAAACAAATTTACAAAGCTTAGATTGATTACAAGATATCACTTTGAGAGATTTCGTCAGAGAATCTGAGAAGATATACTATAAGAGAGAAACTGAGGAAGAGAAGGGAGCAAAGTGAGGTTAATGAAGCAAAAGGCAGACTAAGGTGTTGACTAAGGTCCTGGTCACAACAACAAATAGGCCAGAAATTAAGAAACAGGGAGACAAGAAGGGATAAGTTGGCCCACGACAGAGGCCACCCCTGGCCTCAGATCAATGTGCCTACTCTAAAGAAAAAGGACACTGGGTCAAAATTGCCTTAGAAAGTGACAGCCAGGCCAGCCAGCCATTCTGATCTGGAGGATGACTAAGAAAGTCGGGTCTCATATCCCTTCCCCGAGCTCAGGGAAACTTTTGAAGTGGAGGAGACCCCAGTAAACTGGATACAGGGGCAATATACTCAGCCCTTAAAGCCACAATAGGCGCTCTATCTAATAAAAGGTCTCTAGTTCAAAAAACTAATGGCAGTAAATATCGGACTTGGACAACTAAGAGGACCATTGACTTGGGGAAAGGAAAAATCCATCATTTCTCCCTAGTAATCCCAGAATGCCTGGCCCCATTGATGGGCAGAGATCTGCTCACCAAGCTCTGGGCCAAAATAACTTTTAACCCTGAAGGCCCCCAAGTGGAATTTCTAAATCCTTCAGTAGAAATTCCAAGAGTCACGGCTCTAACTATGTCAGTAGAAAATGTATATCAACTCACTCACCATGGTTCAAAGAATCTGCAGGCATTCCTGAAGGATCAAGAACAGAGTTTTCCACTAACCGACTCACAGTGAAGGAAATAACTGAATGGGTAACAAAAGCCTGTCGGGTCCATCAATTAGTTAATGCTTACCCTTCCAAGCTTCCTGCAGGAAAGCACCTACGAGGTACCAAACCAGGACAATTCTGGGAAGTGAACTTTACTTAAATTAAGCCAGCAAGGTATAGACTTAAATATCTCCTAGTCTTTGTAGGTACATTTTAAGGATGGATTGAAGCCTTCCCCTCAAAATAAAAGAAAAAAGAAAAGAAAAGAAATAGCGCAAATTTTGGTCAAGAAGATCCTAGAAGATATTTTTCCAAGATATGGCCTGCCTAAGTTAAAAGGGTCTGATACTGGACCAGCGTTCGTGGGCCAGATAAGTAAGGGGTTAGCCAGGACCCTGGGGATTAATTGGAAGTTACATTGTGCTTATATACCCCAGAGTTTAGGACAGGTGGAAAGAATGAATATAACCATTAAACAGACCTTAAAAAATTAAGCTTAGAGACCGGAATAAAAGATTGTACTATGCTACTGCCTTATGCACTGTTTCATGAAGGAAATACTCACTCTGTTTTTTGTGTAACCTCACCCCCTATGAAATTCTCTATGGTGCCCCTCCTCCAGGAAGGGACCTAACCCCAACGCTAAGACCTAACGATCCCTTTCACACCCCTTGCTTGACAGATTTAAAGCTCTTGAAAGAACTCAGGGATACCTGTGAAAACGGCTGGCCACTGCCTACCAACCTGGGGACAAGGGGACTCCACATCGATATCAAGTAAGAGACTTTGTCTACGTAAGATGACATCAGGTGTCATCCCTGGAACCCCACTGGAAAGGACCGTACCAGGTGGTACTTATAACACCTACAGAAATAACAAAAAGAAAAAAAACTGAAAATAAAGAAAGGAAGAAATTAAAAAAAATAATAATGATAATAAAAAAATAAAAATTAAAATTTAAAGAAATAATACTACTAATAATAAAATAAAAAAATTGAAAACATAAAATAAGTTAAAGAACAACTACACCAACAAAAAATAAAAATGAAAGAAAAAGAAAAAAAAAACATAAATGCAGTCATAGATTTCGATTAACTTCTCTTAAAGTAGGTGGTGCTGTGCCCACTGGGCCAAGCTTCTCCTCTCAAAGGTGGGAACCATTAACTGTGCAGCAGCTCTAAGTCCCAGACTGGGTGGGTCTCCAATCCTGAGTGCCTAGGGCCTTCTCTTGTGTTTCCTCAAACCAGGCCCCGCTCACCACAATACTGGCTACACGCCAGTTCTGCTGCTCCTGGGAGCCCTGTTTTCATGAATACCTGGGCACACTCTCCCTGTTTGCCTCCCTCAGCCCCTAAGTTTGTAGAGCTTGGGGCTGAGAACCCTCAGCAAATTTGCTTGCCCTCCAGGAGCCACGCCCCTGGTAGCTGGTGCAAGAGACCTCAGTTGTCTGCACTGGTGGGAGCGGTAGCCGAGAGCTCCTGAACGCAAGTCCGATGTCACTCCTGATTCCCTCGGTCTGGCTATGGAGCTCACAGGAGAGCTAGGAGGGGCCCTTATGAAAGAGCTGGGAGGGGCTCTTAATGTTTCTCCACTGTGTGGAGAGAGATGGCTAGGGGATTAAACACCTGTCACAAAGGTTTCAATGAAGATATCTCCTCCACTCGTGATGTCAGTTCTCTGCCATGGTGGTATCTCGTGCAAATGGTGACCGTTCTTTCCCTTTGCCGGGTGACCAATGCAACGGGTGAGTCCTGACTGACTTTCCCAAGCCCCATTTCAGTCCTTTGGCCACTGCCTATGAAGGCTCAGTTGGCTTTTACCTCTGTAAATTCAGAAGGGCCGACCAATTATTTCAGCGGGATCTTTAGTGCTGAGTCATGAGAAGCAGGCGAACTGGAGGTTGAATGCAGCATATCCGGACTCGGTGTGTGTGTTCTGAGGGGCCCAGATTGTACGCCCCAGATCCACATCAGCTAAGCATTGCCTAGTGATCCTGAGCAAACAGCATTTAGACAGTTTACGGCTCCCTATGCCCGCACATTTGAAGATGTCAGAGACTTGATCTCTCTTCACCTGCCACCATGTTAGATCTCCTCAATGATATTCATGTTACCCTTACAGCTTCCTGGCATAAGCAAGTTCTTGGGATTGTAACACTACTGCTTCTGTTTCCAGTCCAGATTTCTAGAAATGAATCCTTGCCGCCATTGCCTCTGCCTCTGGACCATGCTCACGTTAGCCGCGCTCATGGGTGCTGCGCTCGACTGTGACTATAGAGGAACCACCGCGGCCTCCATTGCTCCTCAGCCCGGTGCCCATCCCCTGGGGCCCAAGCAGCTGCCACCATGGCTCTCTGGACCCCTCCTCCAGAGCACAGGTCCCTTAGCAGGGGAATGCAGAATGACCCCAGAGACAGGCTCTGCCCGAAGGTGCAGCGGCGAACAGGCGACCTAGGTGCTCGAGGCCACGGTCCAGCCTTCAGAGGACAGGACTCGGCCCTTAGCCCAGCTCCAACCTCTAGATGCGGCAGCCGGACAATTTAGACAGAGTCATCAAGACAGCCAGCAGAAAGCAAATGGTGGCTCCTGCGGAGTGGATTTTCGGCACAGAAACCACAGCCCAGCGAACAATCCCAGTCCATAAACTCTCCCTGTATATAAAAATATTTTAAAAAAGGGGGCGGAAGTAACTGAGCTTTCTTTGCATCAGGTACTTACAATCCACTGCTGATTACACATTCAGGTTCTCTGCCTGGAGCGAAGCGAAAGAGGAAGCAGATGCGCGCAAAGCGCCCATGGCTGTGAGCAGCCAAGCGTCTCTTTTTCCATCTCTTTGTTCTTCCTGCTGCTTGGCAAGTGGTCTACTACAGATTAACGGTAAAAGGAGCTCTAACCAACTGCACGAAATCTCAATTAAAGCCGCTGCACTGAGCACCACACTCAGCATTTCAGCAACCCCCGTATGCAGCGGCCATCTTCCCTACCAGGTTTGGTTTTTCGGTTTTCGGTTTTTGTTGGCAGAGTGGCTGCCAGCAGAGAGCGTAAGTTCCCACTGGCGGTGGTGGACAGACGTGTCCTGAAGCCACAGACCACGTCCTTGCAAGGGACTCCTTGGACGATTCGGGGAGGGACGGATGTGTCCTAATTAGGTGACTCTGCTGCCAACCTGATAGGTCTTGCTGGCTACTTATGTCTCTCAGGTTGAATTCACTGTCTGTCTTTGTGGTCTAACCCATCAGGTTTTGCCAGTTACTAGGTTCTAATCTCTCCTTCTGAACTCGTGTTAAACGTTAACTGTGTGTCCGTGTTTGTGTCACGTTTGTATTGTCGTTGTCTCTGTTTGAGTAACTCTCATTACGGGCCAAAGCCATGTCATGCCTCTGTCCTTGAAGCCTTTTCTGGTCCCTGGCTCCAACCTGACCCCTTTGCCCACGATCCTATCACTCAAACCTTCTGCACCTCCCCCTCTTCCCTCCATTCTCACTGAGTCACAAGTTTGAAGATCTTAGGGTTGTGAACAAACGGGAGCTGCATGATGGTCTTTGTGTGTCTTTTTGTCTGTGTTTCTGTTAAATGTGATGGCATTGTGTGGACCGATGCAGAGTCCCGTGTTCCAACCTGCCTTAGATGTGTGGAAGTAACTTTAGCTAAATTTTAACCTAATGCTTCTCCTGTGAGGGACCAAAAGTCAATAGAACCGCCAGCTTTTCTGTTCTCACCTTTTACACCTCTCTTAGCTGTGTTTTAAAGAACTTTGATGTACTTTACTCCCCTTTGTTAAGCGAGATTAGGGAAGCACTGTTTTCTTTTCTTTCCATAGTTGGGTTGAGCACGCCAACTGCAGAGGGAAATGCCTGGGGTCTAAGAACTTTGATATCTCGCATAAACTTTTCTCAAAACCCTGTCCTCATTATTAAATTGGCATTAATTGGATTTGGGGATGGGATCCAAACCTTCAGTCATAAATTTTGACACCCCAGAGTGGACTTTAAAGGAGTTCCCACTCTGCCCTCTTGGGGAAGCCTAGAACTCAAAAAACTGCAAGCAGAAAATGAACTATTTGGGAGCTGACTACTGAAAAGTTGGGAGATATAGAATATGCCTGGTGCCTGGGGTCAAACCAAACCAGAGGAACTAATCCTGTAAGTAAAAAGTGAGGCTAAGGGACTCCCAGCAGCTGCCCGAGCCATTTTGCTGTGGGGAACTCCCTTATTCCTTACCTGCACTTTAAGGATTACTCCACCTCTGTTTGCTTAACAAAAGGGAGAATGAATGCAGTAATATGTTGATATTATAGATTGTTTCTTGGGGATGATCTTGGCTGAATGTGTATCTAAAAGATGATTTTTTATTGTAACAATCTGGTATCTAAATGGGTTTCTAAAGCATTGCACTATCTTACAGTATAAAGTTGGGTTTACACAATTGTTTAGTTTGATTTCAGATAGTTCATGCTAGAAACCTTAAATACTTAGGATTAAAAAAAATATTAAAGAGTTTAAATTTTTAACTAGGTAGCCTGAGAAAATTCCACTAGATATACCAGTGCATTAACTTGGGCAAAGAAAATAAATTATGATATGGTATCTGTTCCCCTCAGTGTGTAAGATTTAAAAAAAATGGTGCTAAATTAAAAGGTTCGTCTGGCTTATTGAAATGGCATTAATTAGCAAAAATCTTGGAAATATTTAAAGCTTAATTTCGGATACCCATGGCAGTGTGTGGTTTTTTAAAAAATTTTTCAGCCAATTTAATGTAACTTAATACTACTTTTGAAATTTCAGAACAAAGAAAGTGGGTTATTATCTTATAGAAACTTTTTTGTAATGGTGCCATTTATATTATCAAAAAATGATCCAATTTTCAGTTTTGTGTGAGCAAATTTTTCTAGTGTAGAAAAATCTAAAGATATAAAATTTTGAGAATTACATCTTGAACTTGCATCATAATTTTCAACATTCAAACCTGGAAATTATGACATAGCTATAATGCCTTAGGCATGAGGTTTCTGCTCGAAATTCGCGTCTTTCCAGTTTTCGAGACCTCAGTCAGGACTTAAGTTGATATGCAATCAGGAAGAGACAGATAAAAAGGAGTAAAAGTTTATGTTTACCTGAACTCAAAATAGACTCAACGAATAAGTACATTATATGGTATTTACTAATTACTGAATAGTCATCTTTTTTAGGACTCTTGCTTTTTCTTAGATTCTGTATTTTTTTTTCTTTTTTTGAGCTCATAATCTTTATCCTGCAGATCGGTAAATGTTTTCGGATCAGATCTATTTTTAATCAACTGTGGAGTTTTTAAACATTGCAATGGAGATTTCACCTGAAAAAGCTACAAGGCCTTTACTATTGTGTTATGTGTTACATTTGTGTTATGTGTTGTATGTCGGTATGCCTGTATGTGTGTAAGTCAATATATAATGCAGTGATATGACAATTGATAGATGAGGAGCGCTCATGAAAAATTTAAAAATGGATTCAAATATCTTTGATTCACGTGATTCAAATGGTTCAATTCAAATTGGGTAAAAAGATAAAAATAAAGATGTCTTTAAAAATAGGCCTATAAGTTTTCTAGGTGTCCAAAAACACCCTAGTATAATGTTGATGTCTATAAAATAATCTGCTTAAATTCAGAAATTTACATGTATTGTTTCAAAATGTGAACAGAAAGAGGTTAACAAATGGAAAAGAGAAACTAAAAGGTTCTAGATATAGATTTAATAGAGGGAAAATGTGTTTCTGGATAAGAGAGTCTATATGATTAAGTAATTAAAAGGTTTTTAGTAAATAATAAAAAAGTTTTGTGTAAGTTGGTTATATGTGTAAGTTTTGAGCAAGTAATCTTAAAAAATTAAACAGCTGGTTAAACTAGTACTGTTTTTACAAAATTGTGCCATGTTATTTCTTTAAAAAGCTAAACTTGGTTAATACAAAAACATCAATGTAATTGTGGTGTTAATGTGTTCATATCTTCCAGGTATACAAGTCTGTAAGGTAGAAGCTTCAAAAGAGCATTGTATCAAGCTGGTGTTCTCAGGTTGTATGGTAATTCTAGGCTTAAAAGTAAAACATGTTGGAGATTTATGTCTGTCATTTGTGTTCTATAATTGGACTTCTTTTCAATAAGATATTTACAGTTCCATCATACTTTCTACACTGAGATACAATCTAAATGTATTTTTAAGTTTATGAGAGCCTAAACTCTGAAGGTATTATTGTAAAACACAAAGGTAATTCCCATTCATTTCCATGTGAAAACTGTTTTCTTCTGGCTTCACAAAGGGGTGGCCTGAGGCAAAGACTTTCCTGATATTCAGGGCAACATAACAATAGGTAATCAAAAGGACCAAAGCAGGGTTTCTCCACTGAGACTTTACTGGTCACATTGATATCTGAGTTTTCTGAGATGCTTGCCATTCCCTTCAGGTATCCAAAACATGGCCATGTCACAGAGCTTGGAAGGGGTCCATATCTTGGACACAAAACCATGAGCCTATTCTGGAGAGTGGCCAGAATTCAGGAAGAATACAGGAACATAGGAAGATTGTAGGTGTTTCCCAGTGATAAGGCAAGCCACAGTCCATTCATGAATTGGGCAGGATGAATGTTGGGAAGTTTTCTCCTTGACAGGACACACCCACTGAGACATTCTCTTTTTTAATGTCTACAACTACGGACACACTGGGATACACAGACATAGAAACACTCACCTTTTCAAAGGACTAACTAGAAACAGTTCACTAGAAACCAAACAAACCACCTTTTCTAACTATTCTCAGGACATGAGAAAAAACCACAAAACCACACCCACACCCACAAAGGCACCTCCTTCCCCATGTTCGTTTGGAGCTATCCACAGTGTCCTCTAACTGGAGCACCATACTATGTTCCCCAGAAATGGCCTGTCCTGTCTCAGATCTGGTCTCCTTGGACAACTCTGTGAAGTTGTCAGGAGCCAGCAGTGAGCCTCTACATGCTTTCTCCGAAAGGGCCCCCCTTCAGAACTTTTCTGACATTTGGCCATCCTCACATAAGTAGATACCACGAAAGACTGATTCTGTCCTTGGTAAATCCAAACAATTGGGATCACTGGGACTGGGGCTGGGACTGGGTCTGGGTGCCTGGCTTCCTGGAACCCAAATTCGGAGAGTTCCATCAACAAGGATGTGAAGTGAGGTTACTTCCTTCAGGAACTGAATGACGTCACTGCCTTGGCAACCACTTTTTCCTAACATTTGCTTCCTAGGGTCTCATAACATGGAGGATGCCCCATCTTCCTGTGACACTTTCACAAGTTAGAATGGTTTAAAAACCATAGGCACCTGGGAACACCTGTCTGCACAGGCCTAGTTTGGTCAATCTTCCCTACATTAAGAAGAGAGAGGATGATTCAGACACATCCTTTCATCCTGACTGGGTTGTTTGCCATGGAAGAATACTTTTGCTCTCTCAGGTCTTTTATTGCTGCCTACATCTTCTCCAGGAATCATTTTTGCATGGACCTTTGATGTTCTCAGCAGTTGGAAGGTCCCCTACATTCCTGTATTGTAAGATCAACTCTGTCCCTGCTCTTCTGTAAAGTGAGATTGAGGGAATTGTGTATAGTTAGGATTAATAACATGTTCGATTTGTATTAGGAATCATTCTGCTGGATGAATAATGGTATTGAAAACCTGCAATATTTATAAGAATATATAGGTGAATATAAGTATGAAAACAGAAATCTAGGTAAGATTTGAAGCGCTGAGAGGTATTGGGCCCTTGATTGGGATACTTAGCTTTGAATTACATTCTGCACTGAGGTCTGAGGTAAATTGATATAGAATGGAATAAAACACTATACCTCAGATGATTGAATGTAGAAGAGAACATGCAGTCAAGAAGTGGTAGTCGGGAGGATTAGGAAGATAGTAAGTTTTGGAAGAAGAGTGAGTCTAGGAGTTGGACCAAGACTTTTTTAGTAATAGGGTTTTTGTTAGAGAATGAATGTAAATGTCAGCAAATGTGAAGAATCAGTCACTATGATGAACTGGGCAAAATATGTAGGAAAATATATATCAATAGTGACATTAAGAAATAAGACAAAGTATAAAGTGAGTGAGAGGATTAGACATTTTCAACAGGGTTGAGGTTGAATATATAATCTTAGCATGAAACAAATATCTCCTCACCAATAGGATTGACATTTGAGAGCCTTAGGCATCCTGGACATGGATGTTTTTAGTAATTCTTACTCACATTCAATTTAGGCGTTGGTACAAACATAAGTGTGACCTTTGAATTTTTTATCCAGAATATTACTATGATAAAATATATATGTAGATCTGGTGACATGAGTATTTCTCCCACCATTAAAGGGAGCTATATTCTGAAAACTCATAAATTAGTATTTGGAATAAAAAAGTTGTACCCTGTGTCTATAAATATAGAGATAATGGATGAATAGTCCATACTGTGAATAAATAATATAACTGGTTTCAACTTTAGAAATTGGAATAAATTGATATCTGAAAATATACAGGAAATCTTATATTGATATGCAATCATTCATTCCAACCAATTATACATCTAATGGTAATATTAGTGTTATGGTTTATCATAAAGAGTGTGTGAGTTTTGCTTCAAAATAATTATGGAAATCAAATATAATGCGTTAGGAAGAAGTATCATGAAAAGACCAGTCAAAAAAAAAAAAAGGAGGAATACGTGTGATCTGAAGCAGGAAGTGATTGAAAGTGTACCAAATGCCTTTAAATTTGTGAAATGTGGATGAAATGTATTTTCTAAGTTGTCCATAAATTGAAGAAATAGTAATGTACCAGTGTTGAATAAAAATGAACATTAAAATACACAACATTTCCCATAGGAATCTACTTGCATTGATGTTAAACTGGGTCAGTTACTTTAGAACTATAAGGATTTGTATGCACCTTTCACTGAAGTGAGTGTTCAGTACTAGAAAAAAAATATGTACTTGAGGTGGATGAATATTTCTGAAAATAATCTTGTGAAAATTTGATTATAAAACCACATACATGAACATGAATGAATTTAGGGAGTGTATAATAAGAGACATATATTTCATATTTTGAAAAATCTAGAGAGTGTAGATTTTTCACAAAACACACACAGAGATATTAAAAAGCAGCAATATATATGACAATCGAAATTCATCATGAAATACATATCATACACAGATCCAAAAATATTTATTTTACTGAACATGGATTTATGTACAATGTTGTTCAACTAGGAAGCTCACCCATAGGTTGACTTCTCAGTTCCAACAGCGTTTAGGAGGAGTGATCTCTTCTCACAATCTTTATCTGCCACGTCAGCCATCTCACAAGAATTTACGTGTGGTACCAGGTAGGATTCTATATGTGCATATAAAAATACATGTGCTAAATAGGCAACAGATAAAGGGAGACAGGAATTCACATATTTGATACCTTTCAAAACACATGGAGAAATATTTCAATTAAAAATTTACCAGATTTATAACACCTACACTTTATCATGCAAAAGGCAAGTCCAACAATACACCATGCCTCCTCTGAACTGCTTGTATTTCTATTCTGCTTGGGTTATTTTTCTCCATCATATTAGGATTAGTGGGCAGACTCTAGTAGGGTATGAGTTGGTGTCAGATTTCAGTAATTCGAATGGAAAATAGGAAAATGAATCCATTGTGTATGCAAATATGTGCTACAAAAAATCTACCCATTCTCATTCAGAACAATGCCTTGACATTACCTTCACCCCAAGTAAGACACAGTTAGAGGAGAAGAATTAGTAAATCGGTGAATACATATCTGGAATAGAAAATGCTCAGGAGATCACAACCTTGGGGGTTGTAGAGGAGTTTTCAAAAGTAAGGGACAGGATGAACACTCCACAATCGTGGAACTTTGTTGGCCTAAAGACTTCTTGAGAAACTGCCCCTGAGGTTGGGCACTTGAAATATATGTTGTTGTAAGGAGCTTTAGCTTCCTTTGTAGTGATACCATCAAAGATGGGTCTGCATTTATGTGACCTGGAGGACTTGGTTTCTTATTATCCAAAGAACATGAGGCAGCAGTGCTGTATTCTCTCTTTGTAGGTAAACTGTGGACACTGGGGGCTAGGTGTCTCCCTTTCTTGACTGTGAAGCCAATTGTTCCTCCTACAATTTTCGTGATGTTTCTTGTTTCTGCACTGGTGTTTTGGTATTTGCTTCATGAAATACAAGGAGTTCAACTGGGAAACAGTGCTGGAGGGAGTTATGTCATGTGTAGAGGGTCAGGGTCTGCAGACGAATTCACCAACCAGCCTTCTATCCCACATAGCTTGGCCCCTTGTCCATAACAAACTGATTCTGATCATTGCCCTAAAACCTCTCCATATAACAAGATGCCTTTACATATAAGGGTCTGCTGGCTGCACCATGTCAGCCAAAATCCATTTGGAAGTCAATGGCAGAACCACATGGCCCCACCACAGATGTTTTATCATACACCTGCTCACCACCGCTCTGGGCCCACTTCTCAGCAGGCTACAACTTACTGGCATCTTTGTTCTACACAATTTTTAAGAAAACAAGTCAAACAAGGCACTGTCTGGTACACTCATGATCAGCAAGAAGACTTCCAAAGGTTCTCCAGTGACACCTGGTCATGGGAATTTCAAACATTTTACAGTATTTACTGAGCCATTTTTCAAGGATGACGTTGGAGGCACTGTGGGTTACAATTCATTCAGGAACCATTAAATGTTGAGGAAGCTCATTTCAATGAAAGCTCTACAGAACTCTCACAGGTAAGGCTTCCAAAAGAGTGGCCAAAAGACACATATATTTCATATTTAGTAAAATCTGGACAGTGTGTGTGTATATATATGCACACACACACACACACACACACACACACACAGAGACATTAAAAACTAGCAATATATATGCCAATCGAAATTAATCGTGAAATATATATCATCCACGTATCCAAAAGTATTCATTCATTTTACTGAACATGGATTTATGTATAAGTTGTTCAACTAGGAAGCCCACCCATAGGTTGAATTTTCAGTTCCAACAGCATTTAGGAGGAGTGATCTCTTCTCACAATTTGTATCTGCCAAGTCAGCCACCTCACAAGAAAATACGTGTGATACAAGGTATGATTCTATATGTGCATTTAAAAATACATGTACTGAATAGGATACAGAGAAATGGGGGAGACAGGAATTCACATATTTGATAAGTGTAAAAACACATGGAGAACTCTTTCAACAAAAAATTGACTAGATTTATAACTCCTATGCTATATAATAGAAAAGGCAAGTTCAACTATACAACACGACTCTTTGATTTGCTTGTATTTCTATTCTGTTTGGGTTATTTTTCTCCATCATGTTAGGATTAGTAGTCAGAGTCTAGTAGGGTATGGGATAGTATCAGGGATTGAGTATTTCGAATGGAAAATTGGAAAATGAATCCAATGTGTATGCAAATATGTGCTACACAAAAATCTTCCCACTCTCATCCAGAACAATGCCTTGATATTACCTTCGCCCCAAATACCACATTTAGAGGAGATGAGTTAGAAAATCTGTGAATACATATCTGGAATTGAATATGCTCCGGAGTTCACAACCTTAGAGGTGGAAGAGGAGTTTCCAAAAGTAAGTGACATGGTAAACACTCCACAAACATGGAGCTCTGCTGGCCCAAAGACTTCTGGAGAAAATGCCTCTGAGGTTGGGCACTTGAAATATACGTTGTCAGGAGATTTAGCTTCCTTTGTAGTGAGACCATCAAAGCTGTGTCTACATCTATGTGACCTGGAGGTCATGGTATCTTATTTTCCAATGAACATGAGGCAGCAGTTCTGAATTCTCTCTTTGTAGGTCAACTGTGGCCACTGGTGTCTAAGTGTCTCCTCGTGTGGACTGTGAAGCCATTTGGTCATCCTCCAATTTTCGTGGTTTTTCTTCCTGATGCACTGGGAGTTCGGTAATTGCTTCACGAAATACAAGGAGTTCAACTGGGACACAGTGCTGGATGGAGTTTTGTCACGTGTGGTGGGACAGGGTCTGTAGGATTATGCACCAACCAGGCTTCTGTCCAACATAGCTTGCCCCCTTTACCAAAGCAACCTGATTCTGAACATTGCCCTGAAACCTATCCATACAACATGATGCCTTTACATATAAGGGTCTGCTGACTGCACAATGTTAGTCGAAGTCATTTGGAAGCCAATGGTAGATCCACATGAAACTACCATAGCTGTTTTATTTCACACCTGGCCACCTTTGTTCTAGGCCCACTATTCAGCAGGGTCCAACTTACTGGCATCTCTGATCTTCACAATTTTCGTGAAACCCAGTCAATCAAGGCACTGTCTGGTACACTCATGATCAGCAACAGGATATCCAATGGTTCTCCAGTGCCACCTGGTCATGGGAATTACAAAAAGTTCATGTTATATATTGAGCCATATTTCAAGAATGAAGTTGGAGGCACTGAGTTTTTCAATTAATTCAATAACCATCAAATGGTGAGAAAGCTAATTTCAATGAAAGCTCTGGAGGACTATCACAGGAGAGGCTTCACAAAGAGTGGCCAAAAGTTCACATGAACCCAGGCCCATTGAGGTCTACAATGTGAAGTCCATGTGTGTTTTGACTCTCAACTATGGCTGTCAAATCTTTCACAATAAAATCATGTGATATCCTGGCTGAGATTCCCAGTGCTCTGTGGAAAGCCACTCTGGGCGTAGATCTCAGTTTCCAAGGGCCAATCTTATGTGTGGCCTCCTAATATGCCAACACAATTCATAGCAATACTTCTTTGAGGTCAATTCCAGAACTCAGTCTTTATGGGGAATCACACCAGAGTTCAAGCCCAGGTGGACCCAGTCATCTCTTCCTACCACCACACAAATGATGACAATTAAAACCAAAAAACTCCCACATTGCCCTCATCTTCTTATATATAGACACTCATCATAACCTCTGGCTGGAGGTTTCCTTGAGGGGTGCAGCCCAAGGCAGTGTACAAAATAAGCTCCCGTGCCCCTCATTTGCCTAAAGTCATGGTGGCCTGGACATGCTTCCTGTGAAGCAGGAGTGATCAAATAGGCCTGCCATTAATACTGCTCCGCTTCTCCAATTTGAGGCCTACTGACTGTGTGTTTTAGATTCTTTATGTGAATTAATGTCATGAGAAAACCCAAGCAACTATGAGCTAGCCTCTGTAGGATTTAAAGAATTCACTTGACCCAAAGGATCTCTATTCTCACTTAATTGAGATCAGGAACCTTACAGAGGAAGTCAAGAGACTCTATCCACAATGACTGTTCTTTTAGCCATTTTGGTTTTGGATGCACACATAGCAGGAGTTGGCCATCCATAAGGCAAGCGGCAGTCCATTCCTAAATTTGGTAGAATGAATGCTGGGGAGCTTTCTCATAGACAGGACACATCCACTGATGCATTATCTTTTCTAATGTCTACAACCACGGACAGTGAATTACAGACATAGAAACACTCACATTGTCAAAAGACTTACTAGAAATAGTTCACTCCAAACCAAACAAACCGCCTTTCCTACCTATTCTCAGAACATGAGACAAAACCCCAAACTCATACCCAAACCCACAAAGGCACCTCCTTCCCACAAGTAGGTCTGTGACTATTCGGAGTGTCTTCTGACTGGAGGGCCATACAATGTTCCTCCAAAATAGCCTGTCCTGTCTCAGATCTTGTGTCTTTGGCCAACTTTCTGAAGTTGTCAGGAGTCAGCGGTGAGGCACTACCTTCTTTCTCAGGAAAGGCCCCTCTTCAGAGCTTTTCTGCCATTTCGACATCCTAACATCAGTAGTTAGCAAGAAAGAATGACCCTGTCCTAGGGAAATCCAAAAAGTGAGAACACTGGGACTGGGACTAGGACTGGCACTGTTTAACTGGCTTCCTGGATCCCAAGATCAGAGAGTTCCATCACAAAGGAAGTGAGGTGAGGTCACTTCCTTCAGGAACAGAATGAGTTCACTGCCTTGGCAACCATTTTGTCTTAACAGTTGCTTCCAAGGGTCCCATGAGATGGAGGCTGCCCCTGGTTCCTGTGACACATTCACAAGTTAGAATGGTATATCAACCATAGGCACCTGGGAACAACTCTCCACACAGGTCTCATTTGGTCCATCTTCTCTACATTAAGAATAGAGAGGCTGATTCAGACACAACCCTTCATCCTGACCAGGTTGTTCGCCATGGAAGATGACTTTTGCTCAATCAGGTACTTCAAAGCTGCCTACATCTTCTTCAGGGATCATTTTTGCATGGATCTTTGAGGTTCTCAGCAGGTGGAAGATCCCCTACATTCCTGGATTGTAAGACCAACTCTGTCCCTGCTCTTCTGAAAAGTTAGATTGAGGTAACAGTATATGGTTAGGGTTGATAACATGTTCGATTTGGGTTAGGAATCATTCTGCTGCATGAATAATTGTATTGGGGGATGCCACCGAGGACTCGAGAAATCGAGGAACAATTGTCTCCTCGACTCAGTGATTTTTTGTTTCAGATTCGGTATTGCCAGCCCATAGGGTTTTGCCTGCTATGCAGTCCTGGTCTCAGTTTTGGAGGTCCATTGCCTGTCTTTATTGTCTTGTCTTGTCTGTGTTGTGTGTTATTGCATTCACTGTTTGTGTATCTTTCAATATGGGAAAGAGCACTTCAATGTCTCTGTCCCTGACCCTTGATCACTGGACCAAAGTTCGCTTAAGGGCTCAGAATCTTTCTTTTTCAGTAAAACTCCAGACTTGCCAGACTGTCTGTGCCTCAGAATGTTTCACCTTTCAAGTTGGATTGCCCCTAGAAGCATCTTTCTTCTTCCCACTAATTAAAAAAGTCAGAGATATTGTCTTTCAGCTGCGCACACATAGCCATCCTGATCAACAGCCATGTATCTTAACTTTCAGGACCTCTGCAATTCTCCTCCTCCATGGGTGAAGCCTTTCCTTGTCCCTTTCCCTGCTCGTACTGCTTCCCCCATGATCTCTCAAACCCTCTGCTTCTCCTCCTCCACCACCCTCTGTTCTCCCTTAGTCACAAGATTTGACTCTACTGGACTCTCATCCCCCTCCTTATACCCTGCCCTCATCCCCCAACCACCAACCCCCTCTAAGTTATTCCCCTGCAGCTGACTCAGCCTCTCCGCCATTGGAGGAAGCTAAGCTGGCCCTACGCCCTCCAGATAACTCCCCCACAGCACACACAGCCCCACCTCCCCAGGAGGAAGCTGGCCCGGCTAAGGGAACTCGCTGGCTTCGAATTATTGAAAACCCTGGAACTCCCGTGATGCTTTCAGAACATGAGAGAAAACCACAAACTCACACCCACACCCACAAAGACACCTCCTTCCCACAAATAGGTCTGTGACTATCCGGAGTGTCCTGTGACTGGAGGGCCATACAATGTTCCCCCAAAATGGCCTGTGTGTCTCAGATCTTGTGTCTTTGGTCACCTCTCTGAAGTTGTCAGGAGCCAGCAGTGAGACACTACCTTCTTTCTCTGGAAAGGCCCTTCTTCAGAGCTTTCCTGTTATTTGGCCATCCTAACATCAGTAGTTAGCAGGAAAGAATGACTCTGTCCTCGGGAAATCCAAAAAGTGAAAACACTGAGACTGGGACTAGGACTGGCACTGTTTAAGTGGCTTCCAGGATCCCAAGTTCAGAGAGTTCCATCACCAAGGAAGTGAGGTTAGGTCACTTCCTTCAGGAACAGAATGATTTCACTGCCTTGGCAACCATTTTGTCCTAACAGTTGCTTCCAAGAATCCCATGAGATGGAGGCCATGCGTGTTTTGAATCTTAATTATGGCTGCCAAGTCTTTAAGAATAAAAGCATATAATTTCCTGGCTGAGATTCCCAGTGTCCTGTGGAAAGCCATCCTCGAACTAGATCTCAGTTTCCTAGGGCGACTCTCATGCGTGGCCTCTTAAATCCCAACACAATTCATGGCAATACTCCTCTGAGGTCAGTTCCAGAACTCAGTCTCTAAGGGGAATCACAGCAAGTTCAAGCCCAGGTGGTCCCAGTCATCTCTTCCAACTGCCACACAAATGACCACAAATAAAATCAAAACACTCCCACATGGCCCTCATGTTCTGCCATACAGACGCTCATCATAAACTCTGGCTGGAGGTTTACATGAGGGGCGCAGCCCAAGTCAGTATCCAAAATAAGCTCCCCAGCCCCTCATTTGCCTAAAGTCTGGGTGGCCGGGACACCCTTCTTGTTAACCAGGAATGATCAAATAGGCCTGCCGTTAATACTGCTCTGCTTCTCCAAATTGAGGACTACCTACCTTGGGGATTAGATTGTTAATGTCAATTGGTGTCATGAGAAAGCCCTAGCAGCTATGGGCTGGCCTCTGCAGGGCTTGGAAGAACTCATTTGACCCAAAGATTCCTATTCTCACTTGATGGAAATCAGGAACCTTACAGAGGAATGCGAGATACTTCACCCACAGTGACTGCTCTTTTGGCCATTTTGGTTTTGGATGCGCACATAAAATCTTTCTTTAGATCCATCAGGTGCTGAGAATCTAAGCCATAGCCTCACACAGGCCAAGAGGCTGATTCAGACACATCCCTCTCCAAAGCAATTAAGCAAAGAGCCACAGATGTTGCCCATTCATTTCCATTTGAAAACTCTTTCTTCAGGTTTTCTAAAGGGTTGGCCTGAGGCAAAGACCTTACTGAAATTCAGGGCAACAGAACAATAGGTAATTACAAGGAACAAACCAGGGTTTCTTCACTGAGAAATGTAAAATCCATTGGTGTGCCACTACCTGCTTTCTCAGGAAAGGCCCCTATTCAGAGCATCCCTGGCATTTGGCCATCCTCACATCTGTAGGTACCAAGATAGCTTGACTCTGTCCTTGGTAAATCCAACAAGTGAGACCAATTGGAGTGGAACTGGGACTGGCTCTGTGTGCCTGGCTTCCTGGATCCCACATTCCATCACCAAGGAAGTGAGGTCAGGTCACTTCCTTCAGGAACTGAATGAGGTCACTGCCTTGGCAACCATTTTGTCCTAACAGTTGCTTCCAAGGGTCCCTTTAGATGGAGGCTGCCCCTGCTTACTGTGACACATTCACAAGTTAGAATGGTATATCAACCATAGGCACCCGGGAACAGCTTTCCACACAGGTCTCATTTTTCCATCTTTTCTACATTAAGAATAGAGAGGCTGATTCAGACACAACCCTTCATCATGACCAGGTTGTTCGCCATGGAAGATGACTTTTTCTCAATCCGGTCCTTCAGAGGTGCCTACATCTTCTTCAGGGATCATTACTGCATATACCTTTGAGGTTCTCAGCAGGTGGAAGATCCCCTACATCCCTGTATTGTAAGACCAACTCTGTCCCTGCTCTTCTCTAAAGTTAGATTGAGGTAACAGTGTATGGTTAGGATTGATAACATATTCGATTCGGGGTTAGGAATCATTCTGCTGAATGAATAATGGTATTGGGAACCTGCAATATGTATAAGAATGTACAGGGGAAATATATGTATGAAAACAGAAATCTAAGTAACATTTGAAGCCCAGACAAACATTGGGCCCTTGATTGGGATACTTAGCTTTGAATAAATCGATATACAATGACATAGAACCTTGTACCTTGGATAATTGAATGTAGAAGAGAACATCCAGTCCAAAAGGATAGTCGGTAGTTAAAGGTTATTAAAATAGTTAATTGTCACTTCCTGTTTTTCTGTATGCTTAACAAAACACTGTTGAAATCTTGAGAACTGTTTGCTAATCTTGTTCCCAGAATGTACTGTCCCCAACTGCCAAACTGTAGAATATGCTCCCTCACCAGGTTGCATGTAAACCGCCCACTCGCCCTTACCCATCAGTATACTTCCTCCCTGCCCTCTCAAGGAAAGTAAATAATCCCTGCTTAAACTGTTGTCAGGGCTCTCTGCTCTATTCAAGTGAGCTCTGAGCCCCAGCATGCTGGACCCCAAATAAACCCTTTGCTGTTGCATGAGACAGTCTCTTGGTTGTCTCTTCCTCTGACACTCGCCGGACCTTTACATATTGACGTTCCACCGAGTTCCGTCACTGGCGGACGAGAGACCCCAAAGGGCTCCTCTCGGAGCAAGTAAGGCACCTCTTTCTGGTTTCAGGATTCATGTTAGGGCTTGGCAATATCGCTTGCGATGAAGAGCCTGAGTTCTCTCCGACTTTGGCTGAGAGACCTCTCACAGAGACACAGGGCACCTCCCTGGGGGACGCCGCAGAGGACTCAGGAAATCAAGGAACAATTGTCTCCTCGATTCAGTGATATTTTGTTTCGGATTCGGTATTGCCATCAAATCGGGTTTTGCTGTCTACTGATTCCTGGTCTCAGTGATGTACGTCCATTGCCTGTCTTTATGGTCTTGTTATATCTGTGTCGTGTGTCGTTGCATTTAGTTTGTGTATCTTTCATCATGGGACAGAGCACTTCAATGCCTCTGTCCCTGACCCTTGATCACTGGACCAAAATTCGCTTAAGGGCTCAGAATCTTTCTTTTTTTAGTAAAACGCTAGACCTGGCAGACTCTCTGTGCCTCAGAATGGCCCACCTTTAGAGTCGTATGGCCCCTAGAAGGATCTTTCTACTTACCACTAATTTAAGAAGTCAGAGATATTGTCTTTCACCAGGGGCCACATAGTCATCCAGATCAACAGCCATATATCTTAACTTTTCAGGACCTCTGCAAATCTCCTCCTCCATGGGTGAAGCCTTTTTTTGCCCTTGCCTCTGCTCCTACTCCTTCCCCCATGATCTCTCAAACCCTCTCCTCCTCCTCCTCCTGCAAAATCTGTTCTTCCTGAGTCACAAGATTTGACTCTACTGGACTCTTCTCCCCCTCCTTATCCGCTGCACTCGTCCTCTAACCCACAACACCCTCTAAGTGATTCCCGTGCTGCTGACTCAGCCTCTCTACCATTGGAGGAAGCTAAGCGGGTAATAGGGTCTGATAATGAACCCGTGTTCATGGTCCAGGTAAGTCAGGGGTTAGCCAGGAAACAGGGGATTAATTGGAAGTTATATTGTGCTTATAGACCCCAGAGTTCAGGACAGGTAGAAAGAATGAATAGAACCACTAAAGAGATTTAACGAAATTAAGCATAGAGACCAACATAAAAGATTGTATTATGCTCTTGCCTTATGCAATGTTTCATGCAAGAAATACTCCCTCTCTTTCTTTGAGTAACCTTACCCCCTGTGAAATTCTCTATGGTGGCCCTCCTCCAATAAGGGACCTAATCCCAACTCTAAGACCTAACCATCACTTTTATACCCCCTTGCTTGACAGACTTAAAGCTCTTAAAAGAACTCATTGATACCTGTGAAAAAAGCTGGCCACTGCCTACCAAACTGGAAATGAGGGGACTCCACATCGATATCAAATAAGAGGGTTCATCTACTTAAGACGACATCAGGTGTCATCCCCGGAACCCCGCTGGAAAGGACCATACCAGGTGCTACTTATAACACCTACAGTGGTAAAGGTAGACAGAATCACTTCCTGGATCCATGCCTCTCATCCCAAGCCTGCGCCCTGTCCAGACTCTGGCTGGAAACTGGAAAAGACTGGTAATACTTTCAAATTGCATATTCGCCATGTGGATAAGGTTATAGACTCTCCCCTTGACCACAAGTAGTCTTAACCCTCATCAGCCCATTCAGCAGCGATGGCTGATCACAAATTCTACTGGAAAAGAAGTATAATCAATCTCACAAAGAGTCAACTTAGGGACCTGGTGGCCATCTCTCCACCCAGACATTTGTCAGCTGGCTATATGTCATTCCTATTGAGATAACCCTGATGAAGAGGATCCCAATAAAATTCCATTAAATCCCTTCTGTATCATAGATAATGGAAACAAACATTATGGATGTAGGGACACGCGAACCAGATGCAGGTTGACTAGGCTAGATTACTATGGTTGCCTGGCAGACTATCAAAAACACAAAACGTCACGGATGGGTGGGGAAAAAGCCGACTTCTTCTGTATGTCATCGGGATGTGAGCATACAGGGGCTGCCTGATGGAATCCAAACTCCTCATCAAACTCAGTACACAGCATTGGCCATATTACCAATTAGATAACCAAAACCGATGGCCCCCAGAGGGGTCTCTAGATCCTCAAATTCTGGGTGACCTTTTTAACTTCTGCAAGTGCTCAAAAGTGTGAAAGGAGATTCCCCTATGTGGAAGCCTTTTCCCTCCTTCACTCACATCCTGAACTATGCTTCTCCCATAGATCCTCACTCTCAGCCTTCTGCTCCAGACTCTCTGCTGTCACTCCCACCTCAGAAACCTGATTTCTCTCCTCGAATTACTAGATCAAAACCCCCTAACTTCGCCGGTTCTCAGGTAGCAGGTACTAAGGCACCCCTGTACCCACTCACTCCTCTCTTCTCCTGTCAGTGCCTGCACCGGGTCCCACCAGGACCTCTTACTAGCTAACCCAAAGCTCAAACCAGCTGAGGAGAGCCCTCAGACCCCTATCCAAGATGTAATAAAAATGGCCTTTAAAGTTGCTTTGTCATCACTGAAAACAGTTTACTAAGAATTTGAAGTGTCTCACAGGGTTTTGGGATACTCACTCCCATCTTCCCCTCTACTCTACCTGTTCTACTGCTCATGTTTTTGTTGCTAAGAAATCCCAAACCCCTTTCCCATTATTCTTTTACATCTCTCCTTCCTCATTCTCAGATCCTCGGAGCTGCTCTCAGCCCCACCTTCCCCGTGTTTCCCCTCTGTGCCAGGCCCACAGAAAAGTATTAACTGACCTTCTCCAGAAGTCTTCACCATGGCTGACTTTAGAACTTTCAGCAAAAGGCTCCATATAAAAGAGTTCAATGTAGATAAACTTTCACTTTTTGTATTGCCCTGTTCTACTTGGCCACTGGCTAAAAAACTCAGCACTTCTAAGCTAGACAACCCCTTACTAGTTTTTCCCAAAATATGTGAACAATGCCTCTGGCCTTGAGCTGGCGCTTCACAGAGATGCCTACATTTCTAAGATTAAGAAGTTACCAACTAGGCTCCTTGGTAACAGCTGGCAGGGGGGAAAAAGAAAGGGAAGAAAAAAGCTCTCACCCTCCCAGGCATCCTTTAAAAGTAAACTTGCACAGAATAGAGAAAAAAACAGAAACAAAATTTGCTTTTTGTTAACTTCTGCAAACTGTGAACTTCTGAGCCCCTTCCCTTACATGTTGGGTACAAAATTCTGAAACTATCTAAACTTGGAGTTCAGGGGATGAATTGCTTACAACAGAAGCAATGCCCTCTGAATCCGGTTGCACCCAATTAGGACTGTTTGCCTGTTTTTGGTGCTATCTTAGGTTGCCTTGCCTCGTCCGTCCCTACAACAGTATTATTCTATATACTTAAATATTGTTTATGTTTTCATGAAATGGTCAACAGATATGATTAATTATGTAATGGTGCAGATGTTTCCCAGAGTGCACTATCATAACACAGGTTCATTTGAAATCAAATAGGGGGGGCATAGAACCCGGTTCCCCTGGGAACATATACCCTCACTTTAGCCATCCTATTAGGAATAGGAGTTGCTGCAGGGGTGGGCACAGGAACCACTGCCCTGGTCCATGGGACACAACAAATGACCCAATTAGAAGCAGCAATAGACCAAAAATAAGATATTAGAAACCTCCATCAGAGCTTTGCAGGAATCTTTTACCTGTCTCTCTGAACTTATTTTACAGAACAGTCGAGGGTTGGACCTCCACTTCATGAGAGAAGGAGGCCTTTGTGCTGCATTGAGGGAAGAATGTTGTTTCTATGCCAACAATACTGGAGTTGTAAAAAAATCTATGAGTAAATTAAAAAGACAACTTGAAGAGAAACAACCAGAGATAGAGGCCCAAAAATGGTTGTTTGAGTCTTGGTTCACACAGTCTTCATGGTTAACTATGCTTTTATCAACCCTGGCCGGTCCAATAATACTCTTCATATTGTTGCTAACTATAAAACCATGTTTTCTCAACCATGTAATTTCTTTTCTCCAAGCTCAAATTGGAAAAGTTAAACTTATGGCAATACCCCACTAGCAGACATAGAATGTACACCCAAAAATGATCACTTTTATGACTAAAAGTAGCCAGAAGAAGAAGTGGAGAATAAAAGGTTAATAAAATTAGTACTTGTCACTTCCTGTTTTTCTGTATGCTTAACAAAACACTGTTGAAATATTGACAACTGTTTGCTAATCTTGTTCCCAGAATGTGCTGTCCCCAACTGCCAAATTGTAGAATGTACTCCCTCACCAGTTGCATGAAAACTGCCCACTCGCCCTGACCCATCAATAAACTTTCCTCCCTGCCCTCTCCAAGGAAAGTATATAAGATTTGCTTAAGCTGTTCTCAGGGCTCTCTGCTCTATTCAAGTGAGCACTGAGCCCCAGCATGCTGGACCCCCAATAAACCCTTAGCTGTTGCATGAGACAGTCTCTTGGTGGTATCTTCCTCTGCCGCTCACCCGACATTTATTGGATGATTGAATGTAGAAGAGAACATCCTGTCAAAAAGGTATAGTTCGTAGGATTAGGAAGATAGTTGGTAGGTTTAGGAAGAAGCGTGAGTATAGGATTTGGAAAAAAAGCTCTTTAGCAATAGGGTTTCAGTTAGAGAGTGAAGTTAAATGTCAGCACACGTGAAGAGTCAGTCACAATGACAAACTGGACAAAATATGTAGGAAAGCAGATATCAATGGAAACATTACAAAATCAGGCAAAGTATAAAGTGATTGACAGGATTAGAGATTTTCAAGAGGGTTGAGTTTGAATATATAATCTTGGGAAGAAACAAATATGTAGTCACCAATAGGATTGACATTTGAGAGCACTAGGCAACCTAGACATGGAAGTTTTTAGTAATACATGTTCACTTTACATTGTGGCTTTGGTACAATCATAAGCATGACATTGCATTTTGTGTCCAGAATATTACTGTGATTAAATGTATATTTAGATCAGGGGCCATGAGTATTTCTTCCACCATATCTGGGAGCAATATTTGAAGACGTATATATTCATATTGGGGAAACAAAGAGGTGTACCCTGTGACTATGAATATAGAGATAATGCATGAGTAGACATTACTGTGAATATATAATGAAACTGGTTCCACTTTTAATAATGATTTGAATTGATATCTGAAAACTTATAAGAAATCTTATATTGATATACAATCATTCATTCCAACCTGTTACACAAATAATGGTAATATTAGGGTTATGGTTTATCATGAAGAATGTGTGAGTTTTGCTACAAAAGTGATTATGGAAATCAAAAATAATATGTGTGGAAATAAGTCTCATGAAAAGACAAGCCAAGAAAGATGGAGGAATACATGTGTTCTGAAGCAGGAAGTGATTGAAAGTGAAAAAAATTGTCTATAAATTTTCTAACTTGTGCTTGAAATATATATATCCTATGATATGTATGAACTGAAGAAATAGTAATGTACCAGTGTTGAATAAAAATGAATGTTAAACTACACATCATGTCCCATCAGAATCTACTTGCATTGATGTTAAACTTACTGTAGAAATATTAGGATTTGTATGCACCATTCACTGAAATTAGTTTTCAGTAATAGGAAACAAATATGTATTTCAGGTGGATGAATATTTCTGAGAATAATTTTGTGAAAAGTTGATTATAAATCCACATACAAGAATATGAATGAATTTAGGGAGTGTATAGTAAAACCCATTTTTCATAATTTGAAAAATCTGGAGAGTATTATATATATATATATATATATATATATATATATATATATATATATATATATATACAGAGACACATTAAAAATAGCAATATATATTCCAATGGACAATCACCATGAAATATACATCATCCACAGATGCAAAAATATTCATTTTGCTGAGCATGGATTTATGTATAATGTTGTTAAACCAGGAAGCTCACCCATAGTTTGAATTTTCAGTTCAAACAGCATTTAGGAGGAGTGATCTCTTCTCACAATTTGTACCTGCAAAGTCAGGCAGCTGAAAAGAATGTACATGTGATACCAGGTAGGATTCTATATGTGCATATAAAATTGCATGTGCTTAACAGGCTACAGAGAAATGGAGACAGGAATTCACATATTTTTTAACTTTACATACACATGGTGAACTATTTCAACAAATAATTGACTAGATTTACAACTCCTACCCTATATAACACAAAAGGCAAGTGCAAAAATACAACATGCCTCCTCTGAACTGCTTGCATTTCTATTCTGTTTTGGTTAATTTTCTCCATCATATTAGAATTAGTAGTCAGAGACTATTAGGTAATGGGTTTGTGTCAGGGTTTCAGTATTTAGAATGGAAAATTGGAAAATGAATCCAACGTGTATGTTAATATGTGCTACCAAAAATCTTCCCACTCTCATCCAGAACAACGCCTTGACATTACCATCAATCCCAAGTAAGACACAATTAGAGAAAAGTTAGAAAATCTGTGAATATATTTATGGAATGGAAAATGCTGAGGATTTCACAACCTTGGAGGTGGTAGAGGAGTCTCCAAAAGTAAGGGACAGGGTAAACACTCCACAAACATGGAGTGCTGCTGGCCTAAAGTCTTCTAGAGAAACTGCATCTGAGGGTGGGTACTTGAAATATATGTTGTTGTCAGGAGCTGTAGCTTCCTTTGTAGTGAGACCAACAAAGCTGTGTCTGCATCTATGTGACCTGGAGGACATGGTATGTTATTTTCCAATGAACCTGAGGCAGCAGTGCTGAATTCTCTGTTTTGTGGCCAGTGGGGGCTAAGTGTTTCCCCGTGTGGACTATGAAGCCATTTGGTCATCCTCCACTTTTCCTGGTTTTTTTTGCTGCTGCACTGGGAGTTAAGTATTTTCTTCATGAAATACAAGGAGTTCAACTGGCACACAGTGCTGGAGGGAGTTCTGTCACTTGTGGTGGATCAGGGTATGCAGGAGAAAGCACAAACCAGGCTTCTATCTCACATAGCAACCTGAACCACCTTGAACATAGCAACCTGATTCTGAACATTGCCCTGAAAACTCTCCATATAACAAGATGCCTTTGCATAGAAGGGTCTGCTAGCTGCACCATGTCAGTCAAAAGCCATTTGGAAGCCAATGGCAGATCCACATGGCCCCACCACAGATGTTTTACCACACTCCTGCCCACCAATGCTCTAGGCCCACTAGTCAACAGGCTCCAAGTTACTGACATCTCTCTTCTTCACCATTTTCATGAAACCCAGTCAATCTAGGCACTGTCTGGTATACTCATGATCAGAAACAGGACATCCAAAGTTTCTCCAGTGCCACCTGGGTATGGGAATTTCAAAAATTTCAAGGTATTTATCTAACCATTTTTCAAGGATGAAGTTGGAGGCACTGTGGGTTTCAATTCATTCAGGAACCATTAAATGGTGAGGAAGCTCATTTCAATGAAATCTCTGGAGAACTCTCACAGGCAAGGCTTCCCAAAGAGTTCCAAAAGGTCACATAAAGCCAGGCACATTGAGGTCTACTATGTGAGGTCCATGTGTGTTTTGGGGTGTGTTTAAGGCTGCCAAGTCTTTAAGAATAAAATCATATAATATCCTGGCAGAGATTCCCAGTGACCTGTGGAAAGCTACCCTCGAACTAGATCTCAGTTTCCAAGGGCGACTCTCATGCGTGGCCTCTTAAATCCCAACACAATTCATGGCAATACTCCTCTGAGGTCAGTTCCAGAACTCAGTCTCTAAGGGGAATCAGAGCAAGCCCAGGTGGACGCAGTCATCTCTTCCAACTGCCACACAAATGACCACAAATAAAATCAAAACACTCCCACATGGCCCTCATGTTCTGCCATATAGACACTCATAAACTCTGGCTGGAGGTTTCCATGAGGGGCGCAGCCCAAGTCAGTATCAAAAATAAGCTCCCCAGCCCCTCATTTGCCTAACATCTAGGTGGCCTGGACACCCTTCCTGTGAACCAGGAATGATCAAATAGGCCTGCCGTTAATACTGCTCTGCTTCTCCAAATTGAGGACTACCTACCGTGGGGATTAGATTCTGTATGTGAATTGGTGTCATGAGAAAACCCTAGCAGCTATGGGCTAGCCTCTGCAGGGCTTGGAAGAACTCATTTGACCCAAAGATCCCTAATCTCACTTGATGAAAGTCAGGAACCTTACAGAGAAATGCGAGATACTTCATCCACAGTGACTGCTCTTTTGGCCATTTTGGTTTCGGATGCGCACATGGGATCTTTCTTTAGATCCATCAGGTGCTGAGAATCTAAGCCACAGCCTCACACAGGGCCAAGAGGCTGATTCAGACACATCCCTTTCCAAAGAAATTAAGCAAAGAGCCACAGATGATGCCCATTCATTTTCTTTTTTTTTTAATTAATTTTTATTGTAGGTTGTTCAAAACATTACATAGTTCTTGATATATCATATTTCACACTTTGATTCAAGTGGGATATGAGCTCCCATTTTTACCCCATATACAGATTGCAGAATCACTTCAGTTGCACAACCATTGATTTACATATTGCCATTCTGGATCCCATTCATTTTCATTTGAAAACTTTTTCATCAGGCTTCATAAAGGGTTGGCCTGAGGCAAAGACCTTACTGACATTCAGGGCAACAGAACAATAGGTAATTAGAAGGCACAAACCAGGGTTTCTTCACTGAGACTTTTCAAAATCCAGTGGTGTGCCACTACCTGCTTTCTCAGAAAAGGCCCCTCTTCAGAGCTTTCCTTCCGTTTGGCCATCCTCACATCTCTAGGTACCAAGATAGCCTGACTTAGCCTTTGGTAAATCCAAACAAGTGAGACCACTGGGAGTGGAACTGGGACTGGCTCTGTGTGCCTGGCTTCCTGGATCCCACATTCCATCACCAAGGAAGTGAGGTCAGGTCACTTCCTTCAGGAACTGAATGAGGTCACTGCCTTGGCAACCACTTTGTCCTCACAGTTGCTTCCAAGGGTCCCATGAGATGGAGGCTTCCCCTACGTCCTGTGACACTTTCACAAGTTAGAATGGTATATCAACCATAGGCAACCGGAATCAGCTCTCCACACAGGCCTCCTTTGGTCCATCTTCTCTACATTAAGAAGAGAGAGGCTGATTCAGACACAACCCTTCATCCTGACCAGGTTGTTTGCCATGGAAGATGACTTTTGGTCTCTCAGGTCCTTCATAGCTGCCTACATCTTGGACCTTTGAGGTTCTCAGCAGATAGAAGATCGCCTACATTCCAGTATTATAAGACCAACTCTGTCCCTGCTCTTCTGTAAAGTAAGATTGAGGGAACACTGTATGATTAGGGTTAATAACAGGTTCGATTTGGGTTAGGAATCATTTTGCTGGATGAATAATGGTATTGGAAACCTGCAATATTGATAAGAATATAGAGGTGAAATGTACTCATGAAAACAGAAGTCTAAGTAAGATTTGATGCCCAGAAGGGTATTGGGCCCTTGATTGGGTTACTTACCATTGAATTACGTTCTGCACAGATGTCTCAGATAAATCCATATACAATGGCATAGGACCTTGTACCTTGGATGACTAAATGTCGAAGAGAACATCCAGTCAAAAAGGGATAGTCGGTAGGATTAGGAAGATAGTAGGTAGGTTAAGGAAGAAGAGTGAGTGTAGGATTTGGAACACATGTTATTTAGCAATAGTTACAGAATGAATTTAAATGTCAGCACATGTGAAGAGTCAATCACAATGATGAACTTGGGAAAATATTTAGGTAAGCAGATATCAATAGAGACATTATGAAATGAAGCAAAGTATAAAGTGAGAGATAGGCTTAGATATTTTCAACAGGGTTGAGTTTGAATATATAATCTTAGGAAGAAACAAATATGTAGTCACCAATAGGTTTGTCATTTGAGAGCATTAGGCAACTTGGACATGGTTGTTTTTAGTAATCTATGTTCACTTTCCATTTAGGCTTTGGTACAATAAAAAATGTGAACTTTGAATTTTGTGTCCAGAATATTTTTGTGATTAAATGTACATGTAGATCTGGTGACATGAGTATTTCTTCCACCATTTCTGGGAGCAATATTGACTGACTACTACTGACTGATAGGTATAGATTCTTTATGTGATTTGGAGTCATGAGAAAACCCAAGCACCTCTTCAGGGTTTCAAGAACTCATTTGACCCAAAGGATCCCTATTCTCTCTTGATGGAGGTCAGGAACCTAACAGAGGAAGGAAAGAGACTTCATTCACAATTACTGAACTTTTTGCCATTTTGGTTTTGGATGCACACATGGAATCTTTCTTTAGATCCATCAGGTGCTGAGAATCTAAGTCACACAGGGCCAAGAGGCTGATTCAGACACATCCTGTTCCAAAGCAATTAAGCAAAGAGCCACAGGTGATGCTCATTCATTTCCATTTGAAAACTGTTTTGTTCAGGCTTCACAAAGGGGTGGCCTGAGGCAAAGACCTTCCTGACATTCAGGACAACAGAACAATAGGTAAGCAAAAGGTCCAAAGCAGGGTTTCTCCACTGAGACTTTCCTGGTCACACTGTCCCTGCTCTTCTGTAAAGTTAGATTGAGGGAACATTGTATGGTTAGAATTAATAGCACATTCGATTTGGGTTAGGAATCATTCTGCAGGATGAATAATGGTATCAGGAACCTGCAATATTTACAAGAATATATAGATGAAATATGAGTATGAAAACAAAAATCTACGTAAGATTTGAAGCCTTGAAGGACATTGGGCCCTTTAATGGGTTACTTAGCTTTGAATTATGTTCTTCACAGATGTCTCAGATAAATCGATACACAATGGCATAATACCTTGTACCTTGGATGACTGAATGTCGAAGAGAACATCCAGTCAAAAAGGGAAAGTCAGTAGAATTAGGAAGATAGTTGCTAGGTTTAGAAACAACAGTGAGTATAGAATTTGGACCAAAAGTTCTTTAGCAATAGCTTTTCAATAAGAGAGTGAATGTAAATGTCAGGACATGTGAAGAGTCAGTTACAATGATGAACTGGTGAAAACATGTAGGTTAGCAGATATCAATAGAGACATTAAAAATCAGGCAAAGTATAAAGTGAGGGATAGAATTAGACATTTTCAACAGGCTTGAGGTTGAATACATAATCTTAGGAAGAAACAAATATATAGCGACCAATAGGAATTACATTTGAGACAATTTGGCAACCTGGACATGGATGTTTTTAGTAATCCATGCTCACTTTTCATTAAGGCTTTGGTACAAACATAAGAGTGACCTTTGCTTTCTGTGTCCAGAGTATTACTGTGGTATAATGTATATGTAGATCAGGTGACATAAGTATTTCTTTCACCATTACTGGGAGCAATATTTTGAAGACATATAAATTCATATTGGGGAAACAAAGCGGTGTACTCTGTGTCAATGAATATAGAAATAATTCATGAATAGACCATACTGTGAATAAATAATAAAAATGATTCCAACATTAAATAATGAATTGATTTGATATCTGAAAATATACAGAAAATCTTTAATTGATATACATACATTCATTACAACCAGTTATACATCTAACAGTAATATGAGGGTTATGGTTTATCATGAAGAGTGTGTGAGTTTTGCTTCAAAAATGATTATGGAAATCGAAAATAATGTGTTTTGAAAGAAGTCTCATGAAAAGACCAGTCAAGAAACCTGGAGGAATATATGAGTTCTGAAGCAGGAGGTGATTGAAATTGAAACAAATGTCTATAAATTTGTGAACTTGTGGAAGAAATATATATGCTATGATGTGCATAAACTGAAGAAATATTAATATACCACTGTTTAATAAAAATGAACTGCAAAATACACATCATGTCCCATAGGAAACTGCATGCATTGATGTTAAACTGGGTATTACTGTAGAAATATTAGGATTTGTATGCACCATTCTCTCAAGTTAGTTTTCAGTACTAGGAAACAAATATGTATTTCAGGTGGATGTATATTTCTGAGAATAATCTTGTGAATAGTTGATCATAAATTCACATACATGAATATGAATGATTTTAAGGAATGTATAATAAGACTCATATATTTGATAATTAGAAAAATTTGGAGAGTGTGTGTATACACACACACACACACACACACACATATACATATATATACACACACACAGACACACACACAGAGAAATTAAAATCTAGCAATATATATGCCAATCGAAATTCATCATAAAATATATACCATCCACAGATGCAAAAATAATTATTTCACTAAAAATGTTTTTATGTATAATGGTGTTCTACTAGGAAGCTCACCCATAGTTTGAATTTTCAGTTCCAACAGCGTTTAGGAAGAGTGATCTCTTCTCATAACTTCTATTGGCCAAGTCACAAACCTCACTAAAACGTACGTGTGATAACAGGTAGGATTCTACATGTGCATATATAAATACATGTGTTGAATAGGCTACAGAGAAAGGAGACAGGAATTTGTTGAGAGCCACATATGAAGGGGCCCCAGCAAACTTCCAGCTGGCAGCAAATTTCCAGCTGTTGGATGATTATTGGCTAACAGTGGCCCCAGCAACATCTAGCTCATTGGAGATTCTCATTGAACTGTTTCCCCGCCCTTTCAGACTGCAAGCTGATGATTGGCTCACAGCGGCCCCAGCAACATCTAGCTGATTGGCTCCTCTGTGGTGATGCTCATTGGACAGTTTCCCTGCCCTTTCAGACCACGGAGCTGCTCATTGGGGGACTTTTTTGGCTCCACCCACGCAACCCAACCAATCGGCCTCAAGAGCAGGAGAATTGTGGAAGGTGGAGAGGCTTGTGGGAGTGACAGAGACTTTATAAGGAAGCCAGTGGTGGCAGTTGGGCTCTGAGGGTTTTTCCTGAGGAGCTGTTTTGTATGGCGTGTGTTTTTCTAAAAATAAAGCTCATTTCCTTTGACAAGTGGCTCCTAACTCTTCCCAGCCAGACTGCAGCATTTCCTCGCTTGCACAGGGAACGACTGAGGGTAAGTGATAAGGTAAACTGCTCGCCCCTGAGGGCAGGGCAAGAGGATGGGTAGCCATTTTAAGATTCCTCTTTAGTTTTGCTTCACTTTTGTTTTAAGCTGCCTGTCCATGGAGATGATTGAGACGGAAGAAAAACCACTCACATATGAGGAAAAACTATTCACGTCTGAGGAACAGATAGGGAGAAAGTACGGACACACATGTCAGGAGGAAAGAAAGGCTATAATGACTTTTTGTTGTTCCCTTTTTATTTCAGTCTGTCTCTGTTTTGTTTGGAGTCATCTTGTTGGGTTTTATTATAGTAGAAATACGGGATCAGAAATTATTAAAAAAACAAACTGAAAGAGTGTTAAGTAAATTGTTAGAGGAAGGAGGTGTATCAGTAAAATCAAGAACAGTCAGGGCATACAGTGATAAAATACAAAAATGTACCCCATGGCCTTTTAAGGAGGAGTTGTTAAGTATATCATAATGGAACCATCATGGTGAAGATTTCAAAAGAGTAGAAAAGAACAGCCCAGGGACTCAGCCAGTTGGCACATTGCCATTGTGGAGGTTCATATCTGCTTTGCTTAGTCCAAAGCATTCAGTTAAGACACAGATAGAGGAATAAAGCTTAGAGCAGAAAAAGCCATCAGGGGCAAAGTTACAAAAGGAGACTGCTACTAACATCTTTCTATCACCAGAGGGCATAAGTGTCCAACAACAGCGCCACCTCTACAGGAAACTGTTACTAACACCTTTCTATCACCAGAGGATGTAAATGTCCAACTAACAAGGCCACCTCCATATGCTGGGAGGCCCCCAACCCCCGCAGTTGATAGTTCGGTTCCTGAGACAGGATCTCAAGTATTTACATGCCCGGTATTTTAGGTAGGAGGGCAGAGAATTCACCTTGCTTTAAATTTTAAAATAGTGAAGCAGCTAAAAGAGGCTGTAACAACCTATGGTCCTCAAGCACCCTTCATTGTAAGCTTGGTAAAATCTATTAACAACTTAAATGTGATGCCAGTAGATTGGGCTAATATGTGTAAAGCTGTGCTAAAGGGAGGACAATACCTGTTATGGAAGGTTGCCAATGAGAAATTTTGCAAGGAGACGGCTAGGCGAAAGGCAGCAGCTGGTTATCCTCAGAGAAATCTAGATATGTTGTTAGGAAAGGGACCTAATGAGGATCAGCAGCAACAAATTCCATATGATCATGGTATATACGAATTAATTGCTGTAGAAGTGGTTAGGGCATGGAAGACTTCACAAGGACTTGGAGGATTACAAGGTCAATTATCTAAGGTAATACAAGGAGCTAATGAATCTTATGCTGAATTTGTAGTTAGGCTTATTAAAACAGCTACCAGAGTTTTTGGGAATACAGAACAAGCAATTCCATTAATAAAACAACTGGCTTATGACCAAGGGAATTGTTGGTGCAGAGATATCATTAGACCATGGAAACATGAAGATTTAAACACATATATCAAATTATGTAGAGACATTAATGAATAAGAGCAAGTCGTTGCAGCTACAGTAAAACAGGCTTTAGATGCCAGGCCAAGAACATGCTAGAATTGTGAAGAAAAGGACATTTTAAAAGGAATTGCCCCATAGGAGGAGGGTTTAACAAAACTAGGAATCAAAGGAGTAGAATACCGTGTATTTGCCCACGATGCCATAGAGGAAGACATTGGGCTAATGAATGTCATTCTCAAACAAACATAGAAGGTACTTCATTATCAAAAAATGAACAAAGACTAGGTGTTTATCCACAATATTATGGAGAAAGGCATTGGGCTCCACTGCCAAAAAATGGAGAGGTGGGCCCAATGCTCTGGGTCCCAAAACCACAAATATACGGAGCACTGGAGGAACCCAGCAACCCCATCAGGATAGTGCACAGGACACATTTTTTATCAGATCCCTCGTCAGACAAACCAGAGGGAGTACAGGGTTGGACATCAGCGCCTCCGCCAGATCAGTACTAATTCCAGAGATGAGAGTTCAAATAATTCCCACAGGGCTGAAAGTACCTCTTCCCAAAGGAACAGTAGGCTTATTATTAGGATGCAGCTCTTCTACTCTAAAAGGACTTAGGATAATTCCTTGGGTAATTGTTTCCGATTATGAAGGTGAAATAAAAATTATAGCCAGTTCTCCAAAGGATTTATCAGTAATTTCACCAGGAGATAGAATAGCACAGTTATTAATAATACTCAGCCTACATAATAAATTTTCTAGTCATTCTGTAGAAAGAGGTTCCATGGGATTAGACTACACAGGTGTAGATTGGGCTATGCTTTCTTTAAATTTAGATTCTCGCCCCATGCTAAAACTAAATATTCAAGGACATGAATTTAATGGGCTACTGGATACAGGTGCAAACTCTAGCATCATCTCTCGTCAAGAATGGCCAAAACATTGGCCATTACAACAAGCCACTCAAATGCTTTGAGGCCTAGGAGTGGCGACTAATCCCCTTAAAGGTGCAATTGTATTAGATTGGAAGGATCCTGAAGGATGTGAAGGAACTATACAGCCATATGTATTGGATCATCTTCCTGTTAATTAATGGGGATGAGATGTCCTTGATCAATTAGGTTTGACATTAACAAATAAGGTCAACCAAAATGCACCTACTACTATGGCTAGACAAGGTTTTAGGAAAAGAAAAATATTAGAAAAAGAAGAAGAAGGTATAGGAGCACCAACACAAATAGATCAAGGAACAGACAAAAATGTGTTGGATTTTCAGAAAGGGCCACTGAGACAATAAAAATTACTTGGAAATCAGAAAGACCAGTATGGGTTGCTCAATGGCCCCTGACTAAAGAAAAGATACAAGCAGCCCATGACCTGATCAAACAACAATTAGCGGAAGGACATATACAACCTTCTGTATCTTCCCATAATACTCCCATTTTTGTCACCAAAAAGAAATCTGGTAAATGGAGATTATTGCAAGATTTAAGAACCATTAATAATGAGATGGTTATTACGGGACCTGCTCAATCAGGGATTCCTCAATTGTCTGCTTTGCCAAGAACTTGGTATGTTTTAGTTATACATATTAAAGATTGTTTTTTTTTTTTCATTTCCAATTCATCCTGAGGATAGTCCACGTTTTGCATTTACTATCCCTGCACTGAATCATGAAGCTCCTTATCAGAGGTAAGAGTGGAAACTACTCCCTCAAGGGATGGCTAACAGCCCAACTACATGTCAAATTTATGTTAACAAAGTAATCCTGCCATTTAGAAATCAAAATCCTTAACTACAAATATTTCACTATATGGATGATGTATCATTTGCACACAAAGCTAAAAACACATTGCTAGAATGTTATGTCACACTTACAAACTGATTAAAAAAAATTATAATCTAGAGATAGCAATAGATAAAGTATAATTAAAATTTCCAATAAATTATTTAGGAGTTCTATTATCCTCAACCATGGTCAGTCCACCAAAAATTCAAATAGGAGTAGATCAACTCCAATCAACTAATGACTTTCAAAGTTATTAGGAGACATAAATTGGATAAGGCCTTAACTAATTATACCAACAGGAGAGTTGGGACCTTTATTTGATATCCTAAAAGGTCTATTAGATCCAAATTCACCCAGAATGTTAACACCTGAAGCAAGAAAGGCATTAAAAATCATTGAAACATAAATGGGAAATATGCATTTGGATAGAGTTGATATAATTTTGCCTTTATTATTTATTGTACTACCAACAAAAAAAAAGTATTTCTACAGGAGTATTTTGGCAAGAAGGTCCATTATTATGGATTCATTTATCTTATTCTTCTCACACTATTATTACTAGGTATCCTGAGACTGAGGGACAATTAATACTCATAGGAATAAAAGCAGCAAAGTGAGTGTGTGGAATTTCACCCAATAAAATTATTACTCCATATTCTTTGAATCAAATTGATAAATTAGCTAATGAGTTAAATACTTGTGCAGTAATCATGTGTAAATCAAATGTTTCATTTGATAACCACTTACCATCTAATCTTTTATTGTCTTTTTGGTCATCGCATCCTGTAATTTTTCCAAAAATGACAAGAAAACAAGTATCATGAATGCTCCAAGTATATTCACTGATGAGACAAATCATGGCACAGCAGCAATAGTTACACCTGATCAAACTTTTACATTTTTACTACCCAAACAATCAGCTCAAAAGGTAGAGCTTAATGCAGTATTACAAGCTTTTGTGATGTTTAAAGATTCTGTATTTAATTTATTTTCCCTTAGTCAGTATATAGTTAATGCTATAGTATCCCTTGAAGATGCTGGTAGTATTTCCCCTTCCTCTACTGTTTTCTCTTTGCTTTCCAGTATACAATGTCTAATCTGGGACAGAAAAGATTCATTCTTTATAGGACATATCAGGGCACATACAGGATTGCCTGGAGCCCTTAGTTTTGGCAATGATTTAGCAGATTAAACTACACATGACTTACATACATATTTTCTCTACACTAGAAGAAGCTACAAATTTTCATAAAAAGTTTCATGTCAACGCTAATACTTTACAAAAGTGTTTTAAAATAACTAAGGAAAAAGATAGAAAAATAATAAAACAATGTCAAAATTGTGTGACCTTTTTACCACAAGTTAATCTTGGAGTCAATCCTAGAGGATTGATACCTAACCATATTTGGCAGATGAATGTCACACACTTGCCAGAATTTGGAAAATTAAAATATTTGCATGTTACAGTTGATACTTCTTCTAGATTTTTGATGGGCTCCCTTCATGCGGGGGAAAAAACTAAAGATGTTATAGCTCATTACTTACAAAATTTGCCACTTTGGACATTCCAAAACAGTTAAAAACAGATAATGCCCCTGATTATACTCCTACCTCTTTTAAACAATTTTTCTCATCATTTGGCATTACTCATATAACAGGAATCCCATACAATCCACAGGGACAATGCATAGTGAAAGAGCACATGAAACTATTAAAATGTACTTATTAAAGCAAAAAGACGCAATTGGGAAGGGGTATGAATTCCCCAAAGATAAACTTAAAATAACCCTTTTTACTCTAAACTTTTTAAATTTGGATTCATCAGGACTTAGTGCTGAGGAAAAGCATACGTGTCCAAAAAATGTGCATAAGTTCAAGGTACTTTGGAAGGATATTCTAACAGGACAACAGAAATGTCCTGACCCAATTATTGTCTGGACTCGGGGGTCTTTTTCTGTGTTTCTACAGGGAGAACAGCAGCCGATTTAAATAACAGAGAGATTAACTAAGGTCCTGACCCAGAGATTGCCTGGAGTCGGGAGTCTCTTTATGTGTTTCCACAGGGAGAACAGCAGCCAAATTGGATTCCAGAGAGATTAACTAAAGTACTGACCCAGTGATTGTCTGGAGTCAGGGGTCTGTTTGTGTGTTTCCACAGGAAGAACAACAGCCGATTTGGATTTCAGAGAGATTAACTAAAGCGATTTCTATAGACCAAAATAAGATGATTTGGCTCAATTCCATAACAGCTGATATCCAAAACTCCAGTTTCACTATCCTTACATCTGTGACAGAACAGGGATGCTTTTTTCAATATCTATTTTATTATTGCCCTTTCCCGTATCATGAAGTTTTATTTGTTTTTTTGAGCTCATTGAGACCTAGGTTAATGTTTTGCTGATCAGTTTAATATTTTGACTATAGAGTTTTTAAACATTGCACTGGTGATTTCACCTGTGAAAAGTTATAAGGCCTTTACTATTATGTTATGTGTTGTATGTATTATATTATGTGTGCACACTTGTGTTTTGTGTTATATGTTTGAATGTACGTATGTCCATATATCATATATGATGAGTGCTCATAAAAAAATGTATGCAAATATTTTTTTTATTCACGTGATCTAAATGGTTTAATTTAAATTGGGTAAACAACTGTTGAGCATTGTTTTAATATGTGAACAAAAAAGGAAGTTAACAGACCTGTTTGTTTACTTCATCTTTTCATTTCATTATATTTAATAATTCTCTTCAAAATAATGTAAATTTTTAAGAAAATTATTTTCTTTTAGTGCCTTCTGGAATGTTAAATAATTTTCCTTTACCCATTATTGCCAGAATTTCTATCTTCATACCAGTGCCGTTGAAGTCAAAGATAAAACCAATCTACAGCTTCTGCAATAGCCATCCCTGAAATTCTTGCAGAACTTGTCAGGACTATGTATCACTTTTATGCATTGTGAACTCTCTCTTGGTGAAGCCACTTGTGGTAGTGTTGGGGTATATATGCTGACGCTATCAGCAGTGGTACAATTTTTCCAAAAGTAGCCATCAATTGGCTTGGTGTGTCTTCCTTATTCTCACTTGATAGAGGTCAGAAACCTTACAGAGGAAGGGGAAAGACGTCATCCACAATGACTGCTCTTTTAGCCATTTTGGTTTTGGATGCACACATGATATCTTTCTTTAGATCCATCCATCTAAGAATCTAAGCAACAGCCTCACACAGGGCCAAGAGGCTGATTCAGACACATCCCTTTCCAAAGCAATTAAGCAAAGAGCCACAGGTGATGCCCATTCATTTGCATTTGAAAACTGTTTTCTTCAGGTTTCACAAAGGGGTGGCATGTGGGAAAGACCTTCCTGACATTCAGGGCAACAGAACAATTGTTAAGCAAAAGGCCCAAACAGGGTTTCTCCACTGAGACATTAGTAGTCACACTGATATCTGAGTTTTCTGAGATGCTCGCCATTCCCTCCAGCTATCCACTACATGGCCATGTCACAGAGCTTGGAGGTGGCACATATCTTGGATACAAAACCATGAGCCTCTTCTGGAGAGTGGCCAGATTTCAGGAAGAAAACAGGAACTTAGGAAGATAGCAGGTGTTGCCCATCAATAAGGCAAGCTGCATTCCATTTATAAATTGGGCAGGATGAATGCTGGGAAGCTTTCTACTAGTCAGGACACATCCATTGATGCATTCTCTTTTCTAATATCTACAACCACGGACACAGTGGGGTACACAGACACAGAAACACTCGCATTGTCAAACAACTTACTAGAAACAGTTCACTCCAAACAAAACAAACCACATTTTCTACCTATTCTCAGAACATGAGACAAAACCACAAACCCTCACCCACACCAACAAAGGCCCCTTCTTCCCCCAAGTAGGTCTGTGAATATCTGGAGTGTTCTCTGACTGTGGGGCATTCTAGGTTGCCCCGAAATGGCCTGTCCTGTCTCAGATCTGGTGTCCTTAACCAACTCTCTGAAGTTGTCAGGAGCCAGCGGTGAGTCACTACCTTCTTTCTCAGGAAAGGCCACTCTTCAGAGCTTTCCTTCCATTTGGCCATGCAAACAGGATGGTCCAAAGTAGGTAGCAAGAAAGACTGACTCTGTTATCTAGAATTCCAAAAATTGAGACCACTGGGACTGGGACATGGACTGGCACTGTTTGACTGGCTTTTTGTATCCCAAGATCAGAGAGTTTCTTCCCCAAGGAAGTGAGGTGAGGTTACTTCCATGAGGAACTGAATGAGTTCACTGCCTTGGCAACCACTTTGTACTAAGAGTTGCTTCCAAGGGTCCCATGAGATGGATGCTGTCCCTGCTTCCTGTGACACTTTCACAAGTTAGAATGGTATATCAACCATAGGCACCCGGGAACAGCTCTCCACACAGGTCTCATTTGGTCCATCTTCTCTACATTAACAATAGAAAGGCTGATTCAGATACAACCCTTCATCCTGACCAGGTTGTTTGCCAAGGAAGATGAATTTTGCTGTCTCAGGTTTTTCAGAGGTGCCTATATCTTCTTCAGTGATAATTTCTGCATGGAGCTTTGAGGTTCTCTGCAGGTGGAAGATCCCCAGCATTCCTGTATTGTAAGACGAACTCTGTCCCTGCTCTTCTGTAAAGTTAGATTGAGGTAACAGTGTATGGTTAGGGTTAATAACAGGTTTGATTTGGGTTAGGAATCGTTCTGCTGAATGAATAATGGTATTGGGAACCTGTGATGTGTATAAGAATACATAGGTGAAATATATGTATGAAAACAGAAATCTAAGTAACATTTGAAGCCCAGAAGGTCATTGGGCCCTTGATTGGGATACTTAGGTTTGAATAAATCGATATACAATGGCATAGGACCTTGTACCTTGGAAAATTGAATGTAGAAGAGAACATCCAGTCCAAAAAGATAGTCGGTAGTGAAAGGTTATTAAAATAGTTAATTGTCACTTCCTGTTTTTCTGTATGCTTAACAAAACACTGTTGAAATCTTGAGAACTGTTTGCTAATCTTGTTCCCAGAATGTACTGTCCCCAACTGCCAAACTGTAGAATATGCTCCCTCACCAGGTTGCATGTAAACCGCCCACTCGCCCTTACCCATCAGTATACTTCCTCCCTGCCCTCTCAAGGAAAGTAAATAATCCCTGCTTAAACTGTTGTCAGGGCTCTCTGCTCTATTCAAGTGAGCTCTGAGCCCCAGCATGCTGGACCCCAAATAAACCCTTTGCTGTTGCATGAGACAGTCTCTTGGTGGTCTCTTCCTCTGACACTCGCCGGACCTTTACATATTGACGTTCCACCGAGTTCCGTCACTGGCGGACGAGAGACCCCAAAGGGCTCCTCTCGGAGCAAGTAAGGCACCTCTTTCTGGTTTCAGGATTCATGTTAGGGCTTGGCAATATCGCTTGCGATGAAGAGCCTGAGTTCTCTCCGACTTTGGCTGAGAGACCTCTCACAGAGACACAGGGCACCTCCCTGGGGGACGCCGCAGAGGACTCAGGAAATCAAGGAACAATTGTCTCCTCGATTCAGTGATATTTTGTTTCGGATTCGGTATTGCCATCAAATCGGGTTTTGCTGTCTACTGATTCCTGGTCTCAGTGATGTACGTCCATTGCCTGTCTTTATGGTCTTGTTATATCTGTGTCGTGTGTCGTTGCATTTAGTTTGTGTATCTTTCATCATGGGACAGAGCACTTCAATGCCTCTGTCCCTGACCCTTAATCACTGGACCAAAGTTCGCTTAAGAGCTCAGAATCTTTCTTTTTCAGTAAAACTCCGGACCGGCCAGAATCTCTGAGCCTCAGAATGTCCCACCTTTGGAGTCGGATGGCCACTAGAAAGATCTTTCTACTTCCCACTAATTTAAAAAATCAGAGATATTGTCTTTCAGCTGGGCCCACATAGCCATCCAGATCAACAGCCATATACCTTAAATTGGTAGGACCTCTGCAAATCTCCTCCTCCATGGGTGAAGCCTTTCCTTGCCCCTTCCCCTACTCCTATTGCTTCCCCCACGATCTCTCAAACCCTCTGCTCATCCTCCTACTCCACCCTCTGTTCTCCCTGAGTCACAAGATTTGACTCTACTGGACTCTCCTCCCCCTCCTTATCCCCTCTCCTCTTCCCCCAACCACCAACACACTCTAAGTGATTTTCTTGCAGCTGACTCAGCCTCTTCGCCATTGGAGGAAGCTAAGCTGGCCCAGGGCCCTCCAGATAACTCCCCCGTGGCACACACAGACCTCCTCCCCTGGAGGAAGATGGCCCGGATAAAGGAACTCGCTGGCTGTGAATCATTGAAAACCCTGTAACTCCCGTGATGCTCCCCCTATGTCTCTACGGGCCAATGATTGACGACAACAATGGGGGAAAATTGCAAGCCTACCAGTATTGGCCTTTCTCCTCTTCAGACCTATATAACTGAAAAAATAACAATCCCCCTTTTTCCGAGGACCCTACCCGGCTCACAGGTCTGGTTGAATCATTGATGTTTTCATACCCGCCTGCTTGGAATGACTGTCAACAACTTTTAGGGACTCTCTTCATGACAGAGGAACAAAAGAGAATCCTCCTGGAAGCTAGAAAAAATGTCCTCGGACCAGATGGGAGACCGACACATCTTCCCAACATAATCAAAGCCAGCTTTCCTTGAAGCGACCAAACTGGATCCTCAACACATTTGAAGGTAAGAAAGCATCTGTCCACTTTTCGCTGGGTTCCAAATAATTTGGCCAAGGTAAGAGAGATTATTCGAGGGCCTAATGAATCTCCCTCTATGTTTCTAGAGAGAATTATGGAGGCATATAGAAGATATACACCTTTCAATCCTCAGGCAGAGGATCAAAAAGCATCTGTCACAATGGCCTTTATTGGGCAAGCTGCCCTAAATATTAAAAGAAAGTTACAATACTTAGATGGATTACAAGATATGATTTTGGGAGATTTAGTCAGAGAAGCTGAGAAAGTATACTATAAGAGAGAAACTGAGGAAGAGAAGGGAGCAAAGGGAGGATAAAAGAAACAAAAGACAGACTACGGCGTTGACTAAGGTCCTGGTCAGAACCCCAAAAGGGCCAGAAATTAAGAAATAGGGAGACAGGAAGAGATACCTGGTCCCATGCCCGAGGCCATCCCTGGCCTCAAATCAATGTGCCTATTCTAAAGAAAAAGGACACTGGGCCCACGAGTGCCCTAGAAAGAGACAGCTATGCCAGCCAGCCATTCTGACTCTGGAGGATGACTACAAAAGTTGGGGCTCAGATCCCCTCCCTGAGTTCGGGGTAACTTTTGAAGTGAAGGGGACCCCAGTAAACTTTGAAGTGGATACAGGGGCAATATACTCAGCCCATAAGGCTCCATTGGGCCCTCTATCAAATAAAAGGTCTACTGGCTGCACCATGTCAGTCACAAGGCATTTTGAAGCCAATGGAAGATCCACATGGCCCACCACAGATGTTTTATCACACACTTTCATAACACTGCTCTAGTCCCACTACTCACCAGGCTCCAACTTACTGGCATCTCTGTTCTACACCATTTTCTTGAAACCCAGTCAATCAAGGCACTGTCTGGTATACTCATGATCATCAAGAGGACATCCCAAGGTTCTCCAGTTTTAGCTGGTCATGGGAATTTCAAAAATTTTATAATAATTTTCCAGCAATATTTCACGGATGAAGTTGGAGGCACTGTGGGTTTCAATTCATTCAGGAACAATTAAATGCTGAGGAAGCTAATTTCAGTAAACTCTGGAGCACTCTCACAGGCAAGGCTTCCCAAAAAGTGCCCAAAAAGTAACATGAAACCAGGCCCATTGAGGTCTACAAAGCGAGGTCCATGTGTGTTTTCAATCTCAATTATGGCTGCCAAGTTTTTCAGAATTAAATCATGTGATATCTTGGCTGAGATTCCCAGTGTTCTTTGGAAAGCCAACCTGGGCCTAGACCTCGGGTTCCTAGGTTACCTCTCATGCCTGGCCTCCTAAAATCCCATCACAATTCATGGCAATACTTCTCTGAGTTCAGTTCCAGATCTCAGTCTGTAAGGGGAATCACACCAGAGTTCAAGCCCAGATGGACCCAGTCAACTCTTCCGTGACACAAATGAATACAATTAAAACCAAATTACTCCCACACGTCCCTCATCTTCTTCCATATAAACACTCATCATAAACTCTGCCTGAAGGTTTCCATGAGGGGCACAGCCCAAGACAGTGTCCAAAATAAGCATCCTTGCACCTCATTTGCATACCTTCAGGGTGGCCTGGACACCATTACTGTGAACCAGGAGTAAACAAATAGGCTTGCCGTTAATAAAATTCCAATTCTCCAATTTGAGGCCTACTGACTTAGGGGTTAGATTCTTCATGTGAATTGGAGTCATGAGAAAACCCAAGCACCTATGGGCTAGCCTCTGCAGGTTGTGAAGAACTCATTTGACACAAAGGATCTCTATTCTCACTTGATGGAGGTCAGGAACCTTACAGAGAAAGGTGAGAGGCTTCATTCCAATGACTGCTCTTTTGGCCATTTTGGTTTTGGATTCACACATGGGATCTTTCTTTAGATACATCAGGTGCTGAGAATCTAAGCCACAGCCGCACACATGGCCAAGGGGCTGATTCAGACACATCCCTTTCCAAAGCAATTAAGAAAAGAGCCAAAGGTGATTCCCTTCATTTCCATTTGAAAACTGTTTTCTCCAGGCTTCACAAAGGTGTGGCCTGAGTCAAAGACCTTCCTGACATTCAGTGCAACAGAACAATAAGTAAGCAAAAGGCAAAAAGCAGGGTTACTCCACTGAGACTTTCCTGGTCACCCTGATATCTGAGTTTTCTGAGATGCTCGCCATTCTCTTCAGCTCTCCAGTACATGGCCATGTCACAGAGCTGATAGGTGGTACATATCTTGGACACAAAACCATGAGCCTATTCTGGAGAGTGGCCAGAATTCAGGAAGAAAACACCAACTTAGGAAGATAGCAGGTGTTACCCATCGATAAGACAAGCTGCAGTCCATTCACAAATAGGGCAGGATAAATTTTGGGAAGATTTATACTAGACAGGACACATCCATTAATGCATTCACTTTTCTAATGTCAACAACAACGGACACAGACATAGAAAGACTCGGCTTGTCAAAAACTTAGTAGAAACAGTCCAATCCAACCAAACAAACCACCTTTCCTACCTATTCTCAGAACATGAGACAAAACCACAAACACACACCAACTCCCACAAAGGCACATCCTTTCCCCAAGTAGGTCTGTGACTATCCGGGGTGTCCTCTGAATGGTGGGCCATACTATGATTCCCGAAAATGGCCTGTCCTCTCTCAGATCTGGTTTTCTTGGCCAACTCTGTGAAGTTGTCAGGAAAAAGTGGTGAGGCACTACCTGCTTTCTCAAGAAAAGTCCCTCTCCAGAGCTCTCCTGGCATTTGTGCTTCCTCACATCAGTAGGTACCAAGAAAGACTGACTCTGTCCTTGGAAAATCAAAACAATGAGCCCACTGGGACTGGGACTGGGACTACTTTTGGCTGCCTGGCTTCTTTGATACCAAGATCAGAGAGTTCCATGACCAAGGAAATGAGGTATGTCACTTTCTTGGAACTGAATGAGGTCACTGCCTTGGAAACCACTTTGTCCTAACCGTTGCTTCCAAGGCTACCATGAGATGGAGTTTGCCCCTACTTTCTGTGACACTTTCACAAGTTAGAATGGTATATCAGCTATAGGCACCCGGGAACAGCTCTCCACACAGGACTGGTCAGGTCAGTCTTCTCTACAATAAGAAGAGAGAGGCTGATTCAGACACATCCCGTCATCCTGACCAGGTTGCTCGCCATGGAAGATGAATTTTGCTCTCTCAGGACCTTCATACCTGCCTACAACTTCTCCAGGTATCATTTCTGAATGGACCTTTGAGGTTCTCAGCAGGTGGAAGGTCCCCTGCTTTCCTGTATTGTAAGAACCACTCTGTCCCTGCTCTTCTGTAAAATGAGATTGAAGGAACAGTGTATGTTTAGGGTTAATAACTGGTTTGATTTTTGTTAGGAATCATTCTGTGTGATGAATAATGGTATTGGGAACCTACGATATTTACAAGAATATAGAGGTGAAATATAAGTATGAAAACAGAAATCTAGGTATGATTTGAAGCCCAGAAGGACATTGGGCCCTTGATTGGGATAGTTAGCTTTGAATTATGTTCTGCACAGTTGTCTAAGTTAAATCGATATACAATGGCATAGGACCTTGTACCTTGGATGACTGAATGTAGAAGAGAATATCTAGTCAAAAAGGGATAGCAGGTAGGATTAGGAAGATATTTGGTAGGTTTAGGAAGAAGAGTGAGTATAGGATTTGGACCAAAAGTTCTTTAGTAATAGGGTTTTAGTTAGAGAGTGAATGTAAATGTCAGCACATATGACGAGTCAGTCACTATGATGAGCTGTGGAAAATATGTAGAAAAGCAGATATCAATAGTGACATTACGAAATCAAGCAAAGTATATAGTGAGTGATAGGATTAGACATTTTCAACAGGGTTGAGTTTGAATACATAATCCTTGCAAGAAACAAATATGTAGTCACCAATAGGATTGACATTTGAGAGCATTAGGCAACCTGGACATGGATGTTTTTAGTAATTCATGTTCACATTACATTTGGGCTTTGGTACAATCATAGTGTGACCTTTACATTTTTGTCCAGATTATTACTGTGATAAAATGTATATGTAGATAAGGTCACATGAGTATTTCTACCACCATTTCTGGGAGCAATATATTGAAGACATAAAATTCGTATTGGGGGTACAAAGAGGTGTACCCTGTGTCTATGAATATGGAGATAAAGCATGAATAGACCATACTTATATTGATATACAATCATTCATTACAACCAGTTATACATCTAATGATAATATTAGTTTTTTTGGTTTATCATGAAGAGTTTGTGAGTTTTGCTACAAAAGTGATTATGGAAATTGAAAATAATGTGTTTGGAAAGAATTCTCATGAAAAGACCTGTCAAGAAACCCTGACAATACATGCGTTCTGAAGCAGGAAGTGATTAAATTTGAAACAAATGCCTATCAATTTGTGAATTGTGGATGAAATTCATATCCTATGATGTGCAAAAACTGAAGAAATAATATTGTACCAGTGTTGAATAAAAATGAACGTCCAATTACATATCATGTCCCATAGGAATCTACTTGCATTGATGTTAGACGGGGTCAGTTACTGTAGAATTATTAGGATTTGTATGCACCAGTCACTGAAGTTAGTTTTTCGTACTAGGAAACAAATATGTATTTCAGGTGGATGAATATTTCTGGGAATAATCTTGTATAAATTTCATTATAAATCCACATACATGAACATGAATGAATTTAGAGAGTGTATATAGGACACATATATTTTATATTTTGAAAAATCTGTGGAGTGTGTATATATATATATATATATATATATATATATATATATATATATATATATAGACACACACGCACAAAGAGAGACATTAAAAAGTAGCAATATATATTCCAATCCAAATTCATCATTAAATATATATCATTCACATATGCAAAAATATTTATTTTACTGAACATAAGTTTATGTATAATGTTGTTCAAATAGGAAGCTACCCTATATGTTGAATTTTAGTTCCAACAGCGTTTAAGAGGAGTGATCTCTTCTCACAATTTTTAACTTCCAAGTCAGCCACCTCACAAAAATGTACGTGTGATACCTGTTAGGATTCTATATGTGCATATAAATATACATGTGTGAATTGGCTACAGAGAAAGGGAAAAAATAAATCACATATTTCTTAACTTTAAAAACACATGGAAAATTATTTCAATTAAAAATTGAATAGATTTATAACTCCTACCTTATATAATGCAAAAGGCAAGTCCAACTATACAACATGCCTCCTCTGAACTGCTTGTATATCTATTCTGTTTGGGTTTTTTTCTCCATTATATTAGGAAGAGTATTCTGAGTCTAGTAGGTGTGTGTTAGTGTCAGGGATTCAGTATTTCAAAAGGAAAATTGGAAAAGTAATCCAATGTGTATGCAAATATGTGCTGCAAAAATATCCTAGCACTCTAATCCAGAACAATGCCTTCACATTACCTTCTCGCCAGGTAAGCCACAATTAGAGGAGAAGAGTTAGAAAATCAGTGAATGTATATCTGGAATGGAAAATGCTCTGGAGTTCAAAACCTTGGAGGTGGTAGAGGAGTTTCCAAAAGTAAGGGACAGGGTAAACACTCCACAAACATGGACCTATCCTGGCCTTCAAACTTTTTGAGAAACTGCCTCTGAGGTTGGGTACTTGAAATATATGTTGTTGTCAGGATATTTGGCTTCTTTTGTAGTGAGACCATCAAAGCTTGGTCTGCATCCCTGTGCCCTGGAGGACATGGTTTCTTATTTTCCAATGAACATGAGGCAGCTGTGCTGAATTCTCTCTTTATAGGTAAACTGTGTCCACTGGGGACTAAGTGTCTTCCCGTGTGAACTGTGAAGCCATTTGCTCCTCCTCCACTTTTTGTGGTGTTTTTTGCAGCTGCACTGGGAGTTTGGTATTTGCCTTACAAAATACAAGGAGCTCAACTGGGACACAGTACTTGAGGGAGTTCTGTCACGTGTGGTGGGTCATGGTCTGCAGGAGAATGCACCAACCATGCTTCTATCCATCATAGCTTGCCCCATTGCCCCCTTGTTCATATCAACCTGATTCTGAACATTGGCCTGAATCCTCATCATATAACAAGATGTCTTCACATATAAGGGTCTGCTTGCTGCATCATGTAAGTCAAGAGCCATTTGGAATCCAATGGTAGATCCTCATGGCCCTACCACTGATGTTTTATCACACAACTGCCCACCACTGCTGTAGACCCACTAGTCAGCAGGCTCCAACTTACTGCCATCTCTGTTCTACACCGTTTTCTTGTAACTCAGTCAATAAAGGCACTGTTTGCTATACTCATGATCAGCAAAAGGACATCCAATGTTCTCCAGTGCCACCTGGTCACGGGAATTTCAAAAATTTCATGGTATTTATCTAGCCATTTTTCAAGCATGAAGTTGGAGGCACTGTGGGTTTCAATTCATTCAGAAACCATTAAAAGTTGAGGAAGCTCATTTCAATGAAAGCTCTGGAGAAATCTCAGAGCCAAGGCTTCCCAAAGAGTGGCTAAAATGTCACAGGAAGCCAGGCCCATTGAGGTCTACAATGTGAGGACCATGTGTGTTTTGACTCTCAACTATGGCTGCCTTGTCTTTAAGAATAAAATCATGTGATATCCTGGCTGAGATTCCCAGTGCTCTGTGGAAATCCACCCTGGGGCTAGATCTCAGTTTTCAAGGGTGACTCTCATGCGTGGCCTCCTAAAATCCCAACATATTTCATGGCAATACTTCTCTGAGGTGAGTTCCACAACTCAGTCTCTAAAGGGAATCACACCAGAGTTCAAGCCCTGGTGGACCCAGTCATTTCTTCCAACCGCTACACAAATGACCAAAATTAAAACCAAAACACTCCCACATGGCCCTCATCTTCTTCCATATAGTCAATTATCTTCACCTCTGACTGGAGTATCCATTTGGGGCGCAGCCTAAGACAATGTCCAAATTAAGCTCGCTTGCCCCTTATTGGCCTGAAGTCAGGGTGGCCTGGACATCCTTCCTGTAAACCAGAAGTGATCAAATAAGCCTGCCATTAATACTGCTCTGTTTCTCCCATTTGAGGACTACTAATTTCAGGAATAGATTTTTTATGTGATTTGGAGTCATGCGAAAACCCAAGCACCTCTGCAGGGATTTGAAGAACTCATTTGACCCAAAGAAAACCTATTCTCACTTGATGGAGGTCAGGAACCTCACAGAGGAAGGGGAAAGACTTCATCCACAATGACTGACTTTTTGCTATTATGGTTTTGGATGCACACATGAGATCATTCTATAGATCCATCAGGTGGTGAGAATCTATGCCACAGCCACACACAGGGCCAAGAGGCTAATTCAGACACATCCCTTTCCAAAGCAATTAAGCGAAGAGCCACAGTTGATGCCCATTCATTTCCATTTGAATATAGGATTTGGAAAGAAAACAGTTTTCTTCAGGCTTCACAAAGAGGTGGCCTGAGGCAAAGACCTTCCTGACATTCAGTGCAACACAACAATAAGTAAGCAAAAGGCCCCAAGCAGGGTTTCTCCACTGAGACTTTCCTGATCACCATGATATCCAAGTTTTCTGAGATGCTCGCCATTCTCTTCAGCTCTCCAGTACATGGCCATGTCACAGAGCTTGGAGGTGGTACATATCTTGGACACAAAACCATGAGCCTATTCTGGAGAGTGGCCAGAATTCAGGAAGAAAACTTCAACTTAGGAAGATAGCAGGTGTTGCCCATCGATAAGACAAGCTGCAGTCCATTCATAAATTGGCCAGAAATAATTAGGGGAAGATTTATACTAGACTGGACACATCCATTAATGCATTCTCTTTTCTAATGTCTATAACAACGGACATACTGGGATACACAGACAAAGAAACACTCACCTTGTCAAACAACATACTAGAAACTGTCCACTCCAAACCAAACAAACCGCCTTTCCAACCTATTCTCAGAACATGAGACAAAACCACAAATCCACACCCACTCCCACAATGGCACCTCCTTCCCCCAAGTAGGTCTGTGACTATCTGGAGTGTCCTCTGAATGGTGGGCCATACTATGATCCCCTGAAATGGCCTGTCCTCTCTCACATCTGGTTTCCTTGGCCAACTCTGTGAAGTTGTCAGGAAAAAGTGGTGAGCCACTGCCTGCTTTCTCAGGAAAGGTCCCACTTAAGAGCTTTCCTGGCTTTTGGCCATCCTCAAATCAGTAGTTACCAAGAAAGACTCACACTGTCCTTGGTAAATCCTAACAAGTGAGCCCACTGGGACTGGGACTGGGACTGCCCCTTGGTGCCTGGCTTCTTGGATACCAAGTTCAGAGAGTTCCATCACCAAGAAAATGAGGTTTGCCACTTTCTTTGGAACTGAATGAGGTCACTGCCTTGGCAACAACTTTGTCCTAACAGTTGCTTCCAAGGGTCCAATGAGATGGAGTCTGCCCCTACTTCCTGTGACAATTTCACAAGTTAGAATGGTATATCAACCATTGGCACCCGGGAACAGCTCTCCACACAGGCCTGGTTCGGTCCATTTTCTCTAAAATAAGAATAGAGAGGCTGATTCAGACACATCCCTCATCCAGACCAGGTTGTTTGCCATGGAAGATGAATTTTGCTCTCTCAGGTCCTACATACATACCTACAACTTCTCCAGGTATCATTTCTGCATGGACATTTGAGGTTCTCAGCAGGTGGAAAGTCCACTACTTTCCTGTATTGTAAGAACCACTCTGTCCCTGCTCTTCTGTAAAATGAGATTGAGGGAACACTGTATGTTTAGGGATAGTAACAGGTTCATTTTGGGTTAGTAATCATTTCCTGCGATATTTACAAGTATACAGAGGTGAAATATAAGTATGAAAACAGAAATCTCGGTATGATTTGAATCCCAGAAGGGCATTGGGCCCTTGATTGGGATACTTAGATTTGAATTATGTTCTGCAAAGATGTCTCAGATAACACGATATACAATGGCATAGAACCTTTTTCCTTGGATGATTGAATTTAGAAGAGAACATCCAATCAAAAAGGGATAGTCAGTAGGATTAGGAACATATTCCGTAGGTTTAAAAAGAAGAGTGAATATAGGATTTGGAACAAAAGGTCTTTAGCAATAGGGTTTCGGTTAGAGAGTGAATGTAAATGTCAGGACATATGAAGAGTCACTCAGTATGATGAACTGGGGAAAATATGTAGCAAAGCAGATATCAATAGAGGCATTACAAAATCAGGCAAAGTATAAAGTGAGTGACTGGATTAGACACTTTCAACAGGGTTGAGTTTGAATACGTAATCTTAGGAAGAAACAAATATGTAGTCACCAATTGAATTGACATTTGAGAGCAAAAGGCAACCTATACATGGATGTTTTTAGTAATCCATGTTCACTTTCCATTTAGGCTTTGATACAGTCATAAGTGTGACGTTTACATTTTTTTCCAGAATATTTCTGTGATAAAATGTATATGTAGATCAGGTGACATGAGTATTTCTTCCACCATTTCTCGGAGCAATATATTAAAGATGTAAAATTAGTATTAGGGGTACAAAGAGGTGTACCCTGTGTCTATAAATATAGAGATAAAGCATGAATAGACCATACTGTGAATAAATAATAAAACTTGTTCCAACTTTAAGTAATGGATTGAGCTGATATCTGAATATGTACAGGAAATCTTATATTGATATACAATCATTCATTCCAACCAGTAATACATCTAATGGTAATATTAGCGTTATGGTGTATCATGAAGAATGTGTGAGTTTTGCTTCAAAAGTGTTTTTGGAAATCGAAAATAATGTGTTTTGAAAAAAGTCTCATGAAAAAAACAGTCAAGAAACCTGGAGGAATACATGTGTTCTGACACAGGAAGTGATTAAAAGTGAAGCAAATGCCTATAAATTTGTGAATTTGTGAATAAGATATATATCCTACGATGTGCAACATCTGTAGGCTAAAACACTGTACCTCAGATGATTGAATGTAAAAGAGAACATCCAGTCAAAAAGTGGTAGTCAGGAGGATTAGGAAGTTAGTAAGTTTAGGAAGAAGAGTGAGTCTAGGAGTTGGACCAAGACTTTTTTAGTAATAGGATTTTCGTTAGAGAGTGAATGTAAATGTCAGCAAATCTGAAGAATCAGTCACTATGATGAACTGGGCAAAATATGTAGAAAAATAGATATCAATAGTGACATTAGGAAATCAGGCAAAGTATAAAGTGAGTGATAGGTTTAGACATTTTCAACAGGGTTGAGATTGAATATATAATCTTAGGATGAAACAGATATGTACTCACCAATAGAATTGACATTTGAGAGCCTTAGGCATCCTGGACATGGGTGTTTTTAGTAATTCATACTCACATTCAAATTAGGAGTTGGTACAGACATAAGTGTGATCTTTGCATTTTTTTCCAAAATATTACTGTGATAAAATATATATGTAGTTCTGGTGACATGAGTATTTCTTCTACCATTAAGGGGAGCTATATTTTGAAAACTCATTAAATAGTATTTGGGATAAAAATAGGTGTACGCTTTTTCTATGAATATAGAGATAATGCATGAATAGTCCATACTGTGAATAAATAATATAACTGGTATCAAATTTGGAAATTGGAATAAATTGATATCTGAAAATATACAGGAAATCTTACATTGATATACAATCATTCATTCCATCCAATTATACATCTAATGGTAATGTAAGTGTTATGGTTTATCATAAAGAGAGTGTGAGTTTTGCTTCAAAAAGATTATGGAAATCAAAAATAATGCGTTAGGAAGAACTATCATGAAAAAACCAGTCAAAAAAAAAGGAGGAATACGTGTGATCTTAAGCAGGAAGTGATAGAAAGTGTACCAAATGCATTTAAATTTGTGAAATGTGGATGAAATCTATTTTCTAAGATGTCCATAAACTGAAGAAATAGTAATGTACCAGTGTTGAATAAAAATGAACATCAAAATGCACAACATTTCCCATAGGAATCTACTTGTATTGATGATAACCTGGGTCAGTTACTGTAGAAATATAAGGATTTGTATGCACCCTTCACTGAAGTGAGTTTTCAGTACTAGAAAACAAATATGTATTTGAGGTGGATGAATATATCTGAAAATAATCTTGTGAAAAGTTGATTATAAAACCACATACATGAACATGAATGAATTTAGGGAGTGTATAATAAGAGACATATATTTCATATTTTGAAAAATCTAGAGAGTGTAGATTTTTCACAAAACACATACAGAGATATAAAAAAGTAGCAATATATATGACAATCGAAATTCATCATGAAATACATATCATACACAGATCCAAAAATATTTATTTTACTGAATATGGATTTATGTATAATGTTGTTCAACTAGGAAGCTCACCCATAGGTTGAATTTTCAGTTCCAACAGCGTTTAGGAGGAGTGATCTCTTTTCACAATTTGTATCTGCCACGTCAGCCACCTCACAAGAATGTACGTGTGGTACCAGGTAGGATTCTATATGTGCATATAAAAATACATGTGCTGAATAGGCAACAGATAAGGGGAGACAGGAATTCACATAATTGATACCTTTCAAAACACATGAAGAACTATTTCAATTAATAATTGACCAGATTTATAACACCTACACTTTATCATGCAAAAGGCAAGTCCAACTATACACCATGCCTCCTCTGAACTGCTTGTATTTCTATTCTGTTTGGGTTATTTTTCTCCATCATATTAGGATTAGTAGTCAGAGTCTAGTAGGGTGTGGGTTAGTGTCAGGGTTTCAGTAATTCGAATGGAAAATAGGAAAATGAATCCATTGTGTATGAAATATGTGCTACAAAAAATCTTCCCACTCTCATTCAGAACAATGCCTTGACATTACCTTCACCCCAAGTAAGACACAATTAGAGGAGAAGAATTAGTAAATCTGTGAATACATATCTGGAATGGAAAATGCTCAGGAGACCACAACCTTGGGGGTTGTAAAGGAGTTTTCAAAAGTAAGCGACAGGATGAACACTCCACAATCATGCAACTCTGCTGGCCTAAATACTTCTTGAGAAACTGCCTCTGAGGTTGGGCACTTGAACTACATGTTGTTCTCAGGAGATTTACTGTCCTTTGTAGTGATACCATCAAAGATGGGTCTGCATTTATGTAACCTGGAGGACTTGGTTTTTTATTCTACAAAGAACATGAGCCAGCAGTGCTGTATTCTCTCTTTGTAGGTAATCTGTGGCCACTGGGGGCTAAGTGTCTCTTCGTATTGACTGTGAAGCCAATTGGTCATCCTACAATTGTCGTGGTGTTTCTTGGTTCTGCACTGGGGTTTTTGTATTTGCTTCATGAAATACAAGGAGTTCAACTGGGACACAGAGCAGGAGGGAGTTCTGTCATGTGTGGAGGGTTAGGGTCTTCAGGCTTCTACCCCACTAGCTTGCCCCCTTGTCCATAACAAACTGATTCTGAACATTGCCCTGAAACCTCTCCATATAAAAAGATTCCTTTACATATAAGGGTCTGCTGGCTGCACCATGTCAGCCAAAAGCCACTCGGAAGTCAATGGCAGATCCACATGTCCCCACCTCAGATGTTTTATCATACACCTGCACACCACAACTCTGGGCCCACTTCTCCTCAGCAGGCTCCAACTTACTGGCATCTCTGTTCTACACAATTTTCATGAAACAGAGTCAGTCAAGGCACTGTCTGGTACATTCATGATCAGCAAGAAGACATCCAAAGTTTCTCCAGTGACACTTGGTCATGGGAATTTCAAAAATTTCATGGTATTTATTAAGCCATGTTTCAAGGATGAAGTTTGTGGCACTGTGGGTTTCAATTCATTCAGGAACCATTAAATGTTGAGGAAGCTCATTTCAATGAAAGCTCTACAGAACTCTCACAGGTAAGGCTTCCCAAAGAGTGTCCAAAGACACATATATTTCATATGTTTAAAAATCTGGACAGTGTATATATATATATATATATATATATATATATATATATATATATATATACACATACACACACACACACACACACACATACACAGAGACATTAAAAACTAGCAATATATATACCAATCAAAATTCATCGTGAAATATATATCATCCACGTATCCAAAAATATTCATTTTACTGAACATGGATTTATGTATAAAGTTGTTCAACTAGGAAGCCCACCCATAAGTTGAATTTTCAGTTTCAACAGCGTTTAGGAGGAGTGATCTCTTCTCACAATTTGTATCTGACATGTCAGCCACCTCACAAGAAAGTACGTATGATACAAGATACGATTTTATATGTGCATATAAAAATACATGTACTGAATAGGATACAGAGAAATGGGGGAGAAAGGAATTCACATATTTGATAAATTTAAAAACACATGGAGAACTCTTTAAACAAAAAATTGACTAGATTTATAACTCCTATGCTATATAATGGAAAAGGCAAGTCCAAATGTACACCATGCCTCCTCTGATTTTCTTGTATTTCTATTCTGTTTGGGTTATTATTCTCCATCATGTCAGGAATAGTAGTCAGAGCCTAGTAGGGTATGGTATAGTGTCAGGGATTGAGTATTTTGAATGAAAAATTGGAAAATGAATCCAATGTATATACAAATATGTGCTACACAAAAATCTTCCCACTCTCATCCAGAACAATGCCTTGACATTACCTTCGCACCAAATACGACATTTAGAGGAGATGAGTTAGAAAATCTGTGAATACATATCAGGAATTGAATATGCTCAGGAGTTCACAAACTTGGAGGTGGAAGAGGAGTTTCCAAAAGTAAGTGACATGGTAAACACTCCACAAACATGAAGCTCTGCTGGCCTAACGACTTCTGCAGAAAATGCCTCTGAGATTGGGCACTTGAAATATAAGTGGTTGTCAGGAGCTTTAGCTTCCTTTGTAGTAAGACCATCAAAGATGTGTCTTCATCTATGTGACCTGGAGGACATGGTATCTTATTTTCCAATGAACACGAGGCTGCAGTGCTGAAATCTCTCTTTGTAGGTCAACTGTGGCCACTGGGTTCTAAGTGTCTCCTCGTGTGGACTGTGAACCCATTTGCTCATCCTCCAATTTTTGTGGTTTTTCTTGATGCTGCACTGGGAGTTCGGTATTTGCTTCACAAAATACAAGGAGTTCAACTGAGACACAGTGCTGGAGGGCGTTCTGTCACGTGTGGTGGGACAGGGCCTGTAGGATTATGCACCAACCAGGCTTCTGTCGAACATAGCTTGCCCCCTTGACCAAAGCATCCTGATTCTGAACATTGCCCTGAAACCTATCCATACAACATGATGCCTTTACATATAAGGGTCTGCTGACTGCACAATGTCAGTCAGAAGCCATTTGGATGCCAATGGTAGATCCACATGAAACCACCACAGCTGTTTTATCTCACACCTGCCCACCTTTGCTCTAGGCCCACTATTCAGCAGGCTCCAACTAACTGGCATCTCTGATCTACACCATTTTTGTGAAACCCAGTCAATCAAGGCAGTATCTGGCACACTCATGATCAGCAACAGGATATCCAGTGGTTCTCCAGTGCCACCTGGTCATGGGAATTTCAAAAAGTTTATGGTATATATGGAGCCATTTTTCAAGAATGTAGTTGGAGGCACTGAGTGTTTCAATTATTTCAATAACCATTAAATGGTGGGGAAGCTAATTTCAATGAAATCTCTGGAGGACTCTCACAGTCAAGACTTCCAAAAGAGTGGCCAAAATGTCACATGAAGCCAGACCCATTGAGGTCTACAATGTGAAGTCCATGTGTGTTTTGACTCTCAACTATGGCTGCCAAATCTTTCACAATAAAATCATGTGATATCCTGGCTGAGATTCCCAGTGCTCTGTGGAAAGCCACCCAGGGCCTAGATCTCAGTTTCCAAGGGGGAATCTTATGCGTGGCCTCCTAATATGCCAACACAATTCATGGCAATACTTCTTTGAGGTCAATTCCAGAACTCAGTCTTTATGGGGAATCACACCAGAGTTCAAGCCCAGGTGGACCCAGTCATCTTTTCCTACCACCACACAAATGACCACAATTAAAACCAAAAAACTCCCACATTGCCCTCATCTTCTTATATATAGACACTCATCATAAAACCTGGCTGGAGGTTTCCATGAGGGGTGCAGCCCAAGGCAGTGTACAAAATAAGCTCCCGTGCGCCTCATTTGCCTAATGTCATGGTGGCCTGGACATGCTTCCTGTGAACCAGGAGTGATCAAATAGGCCTGCCATTAATACTGCTTCGCTTCTCCAATTTGAGGCCTACTGACTGTGCATTTTAGATTCTTTATGTGAATTAATGTCATGAGAAAACCCAAGCAACTATGAGCTAGCCTCTGTAGGATTTAAAGAATTCACTTGACCCAAAGGATCTCTATTCTCACTTAATTGAGATCAGGAACCTTACAGAGGAAGACAAGAGACTCTATCCACAATGACTGTTCTTTTAGCCATTTTGGTTTTGGATGCACACATAGCAGGAGTTGGCCATCCATAAGGCAAGCGGCAGTCCATTCCTAAATTTGGTAGGATGAATGCTGGGGAGCTTTCTCATAGACAGGACACATCCACTGATGCATTATCTTTTCTAATGTCTACAACCACGGACAGTGAGTTACAGACATAGAAACACTCACCTTGTCAAAAGACTTACTAGAAATAGTTCACTCCAAACCAAACAAACCACCTTTCCTACCTATTCTCAGAACATGAGACAAAACCAGAAACTCATACCCAAACCCACAAAGGCACCTCCTTCCCACAAGTAGGTCTGTGACTATCCGGAGTGTCTTCTGACTGGAGGGCCATACAATGTTCCTCCAAAATAGCCTGTCCTGTCTCAGATCTTGTGTCTTTGGCCAACTCTCTGAAGTTGTCAGGAGTCAGCAGTGAGGCACTACCTTCTTTCTCAGGAAAGGCACCTCTTCAGAGCTTTTCTGCCATTTCGACATCCTAACATCAGTAGTTAGCAAGAAAGAATGACCCTGTCCTCGGGAAATCCAAAAAGTGAGAACACTGGGACTGGGACTAAAACTGGCACTGTTTAACTGGCTTCCTGGATCCCAAGATCAGAGAGTTCCATCACAAAGGAAGTGAGGTGAGGTCACTTCCTTCAGGAACAGAATGAGTTCACTGCCTTGGCAACCATTTTGTCTTAACAGTTGTTTCCAAGGGTCCCATGAGATGGAAGCTGCCCCTGGTTCCTGTGACACATTCACAAGTTAGAATGGTATATCAACCACAGGCACCTGGGAACAACTCTCCACACAGGTCTCATTTGGTCCATCATCTCTACATTAAGAATAGAGAGGCTGATTCAGACACAACCCTTCATCCTGACCAGGTTGTTCGCCATGGAAGATGACTTTTGCTCAATCAGGTCCTTCAAAGCTGCCTACATCTTCTTCAGGGATCATTTTTGCATGGATCTTTGAGGTTCTCAGCAGGTGGAAGATCCCCTACATTCCTGGATTGTAAGACCAACTCTGTCCGTGCTCTTCTGTAAAGTTAGATTGAGGTAACAATGTATGGTTAGGGTTGATAACATGTTCGATTTGGGTTAGGAATCAGTCTGCTGCATGAATAATGGTATTGGGGGATGCCACCGAGGACTCGAGAAATCGAGGAACAATTGTCTCCTCGACTCAGTGATTTTTTGTTTCAGATTCGGTATTGCCAGCCCATAGGATTTTGCCTGCTGCGCAGTCCTGGTCTCAGTTTTGGACGTCAATTGCCTGTCTTTATTGTCTTGTCTTGTCTGTGTTGTGTGTTGTTGCATTCACTGTTTGTGTATCTTTCAATATGGGACAGAGCACTTCAATGTCTCTGTCCCTGACCCTTGATCACTGGACCAAAGTTCGCTTAAGGGCTCAGAATCTTTCTTTTTCTGTAAAACTGCAGACTTGCCAGACTGTCTGTGCCTCAGAATGTTTCACCTTTCAAGTCGGATTGCCCCTAGAAGCATCTTTATACTTTCCACTAATTTAAAAAGTCAGAGATATTGTCTTTCAGCTGCACACACATAGCCATCCTGATCAACAGCCATGTATCTTAACTTTGCAGGACCTCTGCAAGTCTCCTCTTTCATGGGTGAAGCCTTTCCTTTTCCCTTTCCCTGCTGGTACTGCTTCCCCCATGATCTCTCAAACCATCTGCTCCTCCTCCTCCACCACCCTCTGTTCTCCCTGAGTCACAAGATTTGACTCTACTGGACTCTCATCCCCCTCCTCATACCCTGCCCTCATCCCCCAACCACCAACCCCCTCTAAGTGATTCCCCTGCAGCTGACTCAGCCTCTCCGCCATTGGAGGAAGCTAAGCTGGCCCTGCGCCCTCCAGATAACTCCCCCACAGCACACACAGCCCCACCTCCCCAGGAGGAAGCTGGCCCGGCTGAGGGAACTCGCTGGCTTCGAATGATTGAAAACCCTGGAACTCCCGTGATGCTCCCCCTATGTCCCTATGGACCATTGATTGACGAAGGCCATGGGGGGAAAATGCAAGCTGACAAATATTGGTCTTTCTCCTCTTCAGACCTATATAACTGGAAAAATCACAATCCCTTTTTTTCCGAGGACCCCACCTGGCTCACAGGTCTGGTTGAGTCATTGATGTTTTCACACCTGAATACTTGGGATGACTGTCAACAATTCCTAGACACTCTCTTTATGACAGAGGAACAAAAGAGAATTCTCCTGGAAGCTAGAAAAAAAATCCTCGGGCCAGATTGGAGACCAACACATCTTCCCAACTTAATCAAAGCTGGTTTTCCCTTGAAACAACCCAAATGGGACACCAACACCTTTGAAGTTAGAATGCATCTGTCCACTTATGGCCAGGTTCTAATAGTGGGCATCTGAGTGTCCGCTAGGCAACCAACTAATTTGGCCAAGGTAAGAGAGATTATTCAAAGGCCTGATGAATCTCCCTCTATGTTTCTAGAGAGAATTAGGGAGGCATATAGGAGATATACTCCTTTCGATGCTCAGGCAGAGGATCAAAAGACATCTGTCAGGATGGCCTCTATTGGGCAAGCTGCCCTGGATATTAAAAGAAAGTTACAATGCTTAGATGGACTACAAGATATGACTTTGAGAGACTTAGTCACAGAAGACAAGAAAGTATACCTTAAGAGAGAAACTGAGGAAGACAAGGGAGCAAAGGGAGGATAAAAGAAACAAAAGACAGACTAAGGTGTTGACTAAGGTCCTGGTCACAACAACAGAAGGGCCAGAAATTAAGAAACAGGGAGACATGAAGGGATACCTGGTCCCATGCCAGAGGCCACCCCTGGCCTCAGAACAATGTGCCTACTGTAAAAAAAAAAAGGACACTGGGCCAAAGAGTGCCGTAGAAAGAGAAAGCCACGCCAGTCAGCCATTCTGACTCTGGAGGATGACTAAGAAAGTCGCGGCTCAGATCCCCTCCCTGAGTTCAGGGCAACTTTTGAAGTGGAGGGGACCCCAGTAAACTTTGAAGTGGATACAGGGGCAATATACTCACCCCTAAGACCACTTTGGGCCCTCTATCAAATAAAAGGTCTCTAGTTCAAGGGGCTAATGGCAGTAAATATCTGGCTTGGACAACTAAGAGGATCATGGACCTGGGGAAAGGAAAAATAGATCACTCCTTCCTAGTAATCCCAGAATGCCGGGCCCCATTGATGGGCAGAGATCTGCTCACCAAGCTCCGGGCTAAAATAACTTTTCACCCTGAAGGCCCCCAAGTGGAATTTCTAAATCTTTCAGTAAAAACTCCTATAATCACAGCTCTAACTATGTCAGTAGAAAATGCACATCAACTCACTCACCTTGGTTAAAAGAAACTGCAGGTATTTCTGAAGTATCAAGAACAGAGTTTTCCACTAACTGACTCACAGCAAAAAGAAATAGCTGAATGGGTAAAAAAAAGCCTGTCGAGTCCATCAAATGGTTAATGCTTACCCTTCCAAGCTTCCTGCAGGAAAGCACCTATGAGGATCCAGACCAGGACAATTCTGGGAAGTTGACTTTACTAAAATTAAGCCAGCAAGGTATGGACATAAATATCTCCTAGTCTTTGTAGATACATTTTTAGGATGGATTGAATCTTTCCCCCCTAAAAAAGAAAAGAAAAAATAAAAGAAACAGCACAAAAGCTGGTCCAGAACATCCTGGAAAATATTTTTCAAAGACACGGCCTGCCTAAGGTAATACGGTCTGATAATGCACCGGCGTTCGTGGCTCAGGTAAGTCAGGGGTTAGCCAGGAACCTGGGGATTAATTGGAAGTTATATTGTGCTAACAGACCCCAGAGTTCAGGACAGGTAGAAAGAATGAATAGAAGCATTAAAGAGGCCTTAATGAAATTAAGCTTAGAGACCAGCATAAAAGATTGGACTATGCTCCTGCCATATACAATGTTTCATGCAAGAAATACTCCCTCTGTTTTTTTGAGTAACCTCATCCCCTGTGAAATTCTCTAGGGTGCCTCTCCTCCAGTAAGTGACCTAAGCCCAACTGTAAGACCCAACGATCCCTTCCACACCCCCTTGCTTGACAGACTTAAACTCTTGAAAGAACTCAGTGATACCTGTGGAAACAGCTGGCCACTGCCTACCAAACTGGGGACGAGGGGACTCCACATCGATATCAAGTAAGAGACTTCATCTACGTAAGACGATATCAGGTGTCATCCCTGGAACCCTGCTGGAAAGGACAATACCAGGTGCTACTTATAACATCTACAGTGGTAAAGGTAGACAGAATCACTTCCTGGATCCATGCCTCTCATCTCATGCCTGCGCCCTGTCCACACTCTGGCTAGAAACTGGAAAAGACTGGTAACACTTTCAAATTGCATATTCACCATGTGGATAAGGCTATAGAATCTCCCCTTGGCAACAAGTAGTCCTAACCCTCATCAGCCCGTGCAGCAGCGATGGCTGATCACAAATTCTACTGGAAAAGATGTATAATCTATCTTGCATACAGCCCCCTTAGGTACCTGGTGACCATCACTTTACCCAGACATTTGTCAGCTGGCTATAGGTCTTTCCTATTGGGATATTCCTGATGAAGAGGATTCCACTAAAATTCCATTAAATCCCTTCCGTACCATAGATAATGGAAACAAACATTATGGATGTAGGGACACACGAGCCAGATGCAGGTTGGCTAGCCTAGATTACTATGTTTGCCCGACCGACCATCAAAGCCACAAACAGCCATGAGTGTGTGGGGGGAAAGCCGACTTCTTCTGTAAGTAATGGGGATGTGAGTATACAGGGGCTGCCTGATGGAACCCAAACTCCTCATCAAATTCAGTGCACAGCATTGGCCATATTACGAATTAGATAACAAAAACCAATGGCTCCCAGAGGGGTCTCTAGATCCTCAAATTCTGCATGACCTTTTTAACATCTGCAAGTGCTCAAAAGGGTGAAAGGAGATTCCCCTATGTGGAGGCCTTTTCCCTCCTTCACTCACATCCTGAACTCTGCTTATCCAATAGATCCTCACCTTCAGCCTTCTGCTTCAGAGTCTCTGCTGTCACTCCCACTTCAGAAACCTGATTTCTTCCCTCCAATTAATAGATCAAAAACCCAAACCTTCGCTGGTTCTCAGACCATTGCCCCCTTGCTGAGTTAGCAGCTACTGAAGTACCCCTCCACCCACTCACTCCTCTCTTCTCCTGTCAGTGCCCACACCGGGTCCCACCAGGTCCTCTTTTCAGATAACCCAAAGCTCAAACCAGCTGAGGAGAGTCCTCAGACCCATATTCAAGATGTAATAAAAATGGCCTTTAAAGTTGCTTTGTCATCACTGAAAACAGTTTACTAAGAATTTAAAGTCCCTCACATGCGTTTTGGGATACTCACTCCCGTCTTCCCCTCTGCTCTACCTGTTCTACTGCTCAAGTTTTTGTTGCTAGGAAAATCCCAAACCATTTCTCAAATTATTCTTTTACATCCCTCCTTCCTCATTCTCAGATCCTCGGAGCTGCTCTCAGCCCCACCTTCCCTGTCTTCCCCTTCTGTACCAGGCCCACTGAAAAGTCTTAACTGACCTTCTCCAGAAGTCTTCACCATGGCTGAGTTTTGGACTTTCATGAAAAGAGTCTCTGTAAAAGAGTTCAATGTAGTTAAACTTCCTCTTTTCATATTGCCCTGTTCTACTTGGCCACTGGCTAAAAAAATCAGCAGTCCTTAGCTAGACACCCTCTTTCTAGTTTTTCACAAAAATATGTGAAAAAAGCCTTGGGCCTTGACCTGGGGCTTCAGAGAGATGGCTACATTTCTAAGTTAAAGAAGTTAGCAACTGGGCTCCGTGGTAACAGCTGGCAGGGGGAAAATAAGAAAGGGAAGAAAAAGCTCTTACCTTCCCAGGTGTCCTTGAAAAGTTAACTTGCCCAGAACTGAGGAAAAAAACAGAAACAAAAACTGCTTTTTTCAACTTCTGCAGACTGTGAACTTCTGAGCCCCTTCCCTTAAATGTTGGGTACAAAATTCTGAAACTACCTCAACTTGGGTTTCAGAGGATTACTTGATTACAACAGAATCAATGCCCTCTGAATCCGGTTGCAACCAAATAGGACAGTTTCCCTGTCTTCACTGCTATCTTAGGTGCCTTGCCTTGTCTGTCCCTACTACAGCATAATTCTATATACTTAAACATTGGTTATGTTTTCATGAAATGGTCAACAGATGTGATTAATTGTGTAATGGTGCAGATGTTTCCCAGAGTGCTCTATCACGACACAGGTTCATTTGAAGATCAAATAGGGGGGCATACAACCCTGTTCCACTGAAAATATATATCCCTCCCTTTAGCCATCCTATTAGGAATAGGAATTGCTGCACTGGTGGGCACGGGAACTACTGCCTTTGTCCATGGGACTCAACAAATGACAAAAAATATGACAGCAATAGACCAAAACGAAGATATTAGAAACCTCCATCATAGCTTTGCATGAATCTTTAACCTCTCTCTCTGAAGTTGTTTTTCAGAACACTCGATGGTTGGACCTGCTCTTCATGAGAGAAGGGGGCCTTTGTGCTCCATTGAGGGAAGAATGTTGTTTGTATGCCGAGCATACTGGAGTTGTAATAAAATGTATGAGTAAATTAAAAAGACGTCTTGAAGAGCATCAACGATAGAGAGAGGCCCAAAAAGGGTGGTTTGAGTCTTGGTTCACACAGTCCCCCTGGTTAACTACGTTTTTATCAACCCTGGCCTGTCCAAAAATAATCCTCATATTATTGCTGACTATAAAACCCTGTTTTCTCAACCGTGTAATTTCTTTTCTCCAGGCTCAAATTGGACGAGTTAAACTTAAGGTAATACCCCACTAGCAGACATAGAATGTGACACCCCCAATGATCATTTTTATGATTAAAAGTAGCCAGAAGAAGAATTGGGGAACAAAAGGTTAATAAAATAGGTACTTGTCACTTCCTGTTTTTCTGTATGCTTAACAAAACACTGTTGAAATCTTGAGAGATACTTGCAAATCTTGTTCCCAGTATGTGCTGTCCCCAACTGCCAAACTGCAGAATGTGCTCCCTGACCCAGTTCCACGCAAATCGCCCACTCGCCTTGATCCATCAATAAACTTCCCTCCCTGCCCTCTCCAGGTAAAGTATATAAGCTCTACTTAAGCTATTCTCAGGGCTGTCTGCTCTATTCAAGTGAGCTCTGAGCACCAGCATGCTGGACAGTCAATAAACTTTGGCTGTTGCATGAGATAGTCTATTGGTGGTCTCCTCCTGCAAAGCTCGCCTGACATTTACTAGGATGATTGAATGTAGAAGAGAACATCCAGTCAAATAGGGATAGTTGATAGAATTAGGAAGATGGTCAGTACGTTTAGGAAGAAGTGTGAGTATAGGATTTGGAACAAAAGATCTTTAGCTATAGGGTTTCGATTAGAGAGTGAATGTTAATGTCTGCACAGGTGAAGAGTCGGTCACAATGATGAAGGGGGGAAAATATGTAGGAAAGCAGATATAAATAGAGATATTAGAAAATCAGGCAAAGTATAAAGTGAGTGATAGGATTATACATTTTGAACAGGGTTGAGTTTGAATATATAATCTTAGGAAAAAACCAATATGTAGTCAACAATCGGATTGATATTTGAGAGCATTAGGCAAATTTCAGGTGGATGAATATTTCTGAGAATAATCTTGTGAATAGTTGATTATAAATCCACATACATGATCATGAACATATTTAGGGAGTGTAGATAAGACACATATATTTCATATTTTGAAAAATTTGGAGAGTACACAAGACAAAAAAAGTAGCAATGTGTATGTCAATCAAAATTCATCATAAAATATATATCATCCACAGATCTAAAAATATTCATTTTACTGAACATGGATTTATGTAAAATGTTGTTCAACTAGGAATCTCACCCATAGTTTGAATATTCAGTACCAACAGGGTTAAGTAGGAGTGATCTCGTCTCACAATTTGTATCTGCCAAGTCCACCAAATCACAAGAATGTACATGTGGTACCAAGTAGGATTCTATATGTGCATATAAAAATACACATGCTGAATAGGCTACAGAAAAAGGGAGACAGGAATTCACATATTTGTTAAATTTAAAAATACATGGAGAACTATTTCAACAATCAATTGACTAGATCTATAACTCCTGCTCTGTATCATGCAGAAGGCAAGTCCAACTATACAACATGCCTCCACTGAACTGCTTGTATATCTATTCTGTTTGGGTTATTTTTCTCCATCATATTAGGATTAGTAGTCAGAGTCTGGTAGGGTATGGGTTAGTGTCAGGGATTCAGTATTTTGAATGGAAAATAGGAAATTGAATCCAATGTGTATGCAAACATATGCTACAGAAAAATCTTCCGACTCTCATCCAGAACAATGCCTTGACATTACCTTTGCCTCAAGTAAGACACAATTAGAGGAGAAGAGTTAAAAAAATCTGTCAATACCTATATGGAATGGAAAATGCTCCATATTTCACACCATTGGAGCTGGTAGAGGAGTTTCTAAATGTAATGGAAAGAGTAAACCCTCCACAAACATGGAGCTCTGCTGGTCTAAAGTTTTTTGAGAATTTGCCTTTGAGGTTGGGCACTTGAAATATATGTTGTTGTCAGGAGCTTTAGCTTACTTTGTAGTGAGACCATCAAAGCTGGATTTGAATCTATGTGACCTGGATGACATGGTTACTTATTCTCCAATGTAATGAGGCAGCAGTGCTGAATTCTCTCTTTGTAGGTAAACTGTGGCCTCTAAGGGATAAGTGTCTCCCCGTGTCGACTGTGAAGCCATTTGGTCATCCTCTAATTTTCGTGGTGTTTTTGATGCTGCTCTGGGAGTTTGGTATTTGCTTCACAAAATACAACGAGTTCAAATGAGACACAGTACTGGAGAGAGTTCTGTCAGATGTGGGGGGAAGGGTCTGCAGGAGAATGCACCAACCAGTTTTATCCCACGTAGCTTGCCCCCTTGACAATAGCAACATGATTCAGAACATTGCCCTGAAACCTCTCCATATAACAAGATGCCTTTACATATAAGGGTTTCCTGGCTGCACCATGTCAGTCACAAGCCATTTGGAATCCAATGGTAGATCCTCATGGCACTACCACCGATGTTTTATCAAACACCTGCCCGCCACTGCTCTGGGCCACTACTCAGCAGGATCCAACTTACTGGCATCTCTGTTATACACCATTTTCATGAAACCCAGTCAATCAAGGCACTGTCTGGTATTCTCATGATCAGCAACAGGGCATCCAAAAGTTTTCCAGTGCCACCTGGTCATGGAAATTTCAAAAATTTCATGGTTTTTATCTAGCCATTTTTCAAAGATGAAGTTGGAGGCACTGTGGGTTTCTATTCATTCAGGAATCATTAAATGTTGAGGAAGCTCATTTCAATGAAAGCTCTGGAAAACTCTCACAGGCAAGGCTTCCCAAAGAGTGCCCAAAAAGGTCACATGAAGCCAGGCCCATTGAGGTCTAAATGTGAGGCCCATGTGTGTTTTGACTCTCAACTCAGCCTTCCAAGTCTTTATAATAAATTCATGTTATATACGGGCTGAGATTCCCAGTGCTCTTTTGAAAGCCACCCTGGGCCTAGATCTCAGTTTCCAAGGATGACTCTCATGCATGTCCTCCTAAAATCCCAACAAAATTCATGGCAATACTTCTCTGAGTTCAGTTCCACAACTCAGTATCTAAGGGGAATCAAACCAGAGTTCAAGCCTAGGTGGACCCAGTCATTTCTTCCAACCGAGACACAAATGACCAAAATTATAACCAAAACACTCCCACATGATACTAATCTTCTTCCATGTAGTCACTCATCATCACCTCTGGCTGAAGGTTTCCATGAGGGGCGTAGCCAAAGACAGTTTCCAAAATAAGCTTGCTTGCCCCTCATTTGCCTAAAGTCAGGATGTCCAGGACACCCTTCCTGTGAAACAGGAATGATCAAATAAGCATGCCTTTAATACTGCTCTGTTTCTCCAATTTGAGGCCTACTGACTTTCAGATATAGATTCTTTATGTGATTTGGAGTCATGCGAAACCCCAAGCACCTCTGCAGGGCTTGGAAGAACTCATTTGACCCAAAGAATCTCTATTTTCACTTGATGGAGGTCAGGAACCTAACAGAGGAAGGCATGTGACTTCATCCACAATGACTGATCTTTTGGCTATTTTGGTTTGGGATGCACACATGGGATCATTCTTTAGATCCATCAGGTGCTGAGAATCTAAGTCACAGCCACACACAAGGCCAAGAGGCTAATTCAGCCACATCCCTTTCCAAAGCAATTAAGCAAAAAGCCACAGGTGATGCCCATTAATTTCCATTTCAAAACTATATTCTTCAGGCTTCACAAAGGGGTGGCCTGAGGCAAAGACCTTCCAGACATTCATTGCAACAGAAAAATAGTTAAGCAAAAGACCCAATCATGGTCTCTCCACTGAGACTTTCCTGGTCACACTGATATCCTACATTCAGGGCAACAGAACAATATGTAAGAAAAGGTGCAAAACATGGTCTCTACACTGAGACTTTCCTGGTCACACTTATATCTGAGTTTTCTGAGAATCTCGCTATTATCTTCAGCTATCCAGTACATGGCCGTGTCACAGAGCTTGGAGGTGGTACATATCTTGGAAACAAAACCATGAGCCAATTCTGAAGAGTGGCCAGAATTCAGGAAGAAAACAGGAACTTAGGAAGATAGCAGGTGTTGCCCATGGATAAGACAAGTTGCAGTCCATTCACTAATTGGCTAGTATGAATTATGGGAAGATTTATACTAGACTAGACATCCATTAATGCATTATCTTTTCTAATGTCTACAACAACGAACACAGTGGGATACACAGACATAGGAATACTAGTCTTGTCAAACGACTTACTAGAAACAGTCCACTCCAAACCAAACAAAGCGACTTTCCTACCTATTCTCAGAACATGAGACAAAATAACAAACACACACCCACTGCCCACAAAGGCACCTCCTTCCCCCAAGTAGGTCTTTGACTATCCAGAGAGTCCTCTGACTGGTGGGCTAAACTATGTTCCCCAAAATGGCCTGTCTTCTATCAGATCTGGTTTCCTTGGCCAACTCTCTGAAGTTGTCAGAAAAAATTGGTGAGCCACTACCATCTTTCTCAGGAAAGGTCCCTCTTCAGAGCTCTCCTGGCATTTGTGCTTCCTCACATCAGTAGGTACCAAGAAAGACTGACTCTATTCTTGTTAAATCCAACCAAGTGAGCCCCCTGAGACTGGGACAGGGACTCCTTCTGGGTGCCTGGCTTCTTGGATACCAAGTTCAGAGAGTTGCATCAACAAGGAAATGACGTATGTCACTTTCTTTGGAACTGAATGAGGTCACTGCCCTGGCAACCACTTTATCCTAAAAGTTGCTTCCAAGGGTCCCATGAGATGGAGCTGGCCCCTACTTCCTGTGACACTTTAACAAGTTGGAATGGTATATCAACCATAGGAACCTGGGTAAAACTCTCCACCCAGGCCTGGTTTGGTCCATCTTCTCTACAATAAGAAGAGAGAGGCTGATTCAGACACATTCCTTCATTCTGACCAGGTTGTTTGCCATGGAAGATGACTTTTGCTCTCTCAGGTCTTTCATACCTGCCTAAAACTTCTCCAGGTATCATTTCTGCATGGACCTTTGAGATTCTCAGCAGGTAGAAGGTACACTACTTTCCTGTACTGTAAGAACAACTTTGTCCCTGCTCATCTGTAAAATGAGATTGAGGGAACAGTGTATGTTTCGGGTTAATCACAGGTTCGATTTGGGTTATAAATCATTCTGTGCCATGAATAATGGTATTGGGAACCTACGATATGTACAAGAATATAGAGGTGAAATAAAAGTATGAAAACAGAAATCTAGGTATGATTTGAAGCCCAGAAAACCATTGGGCCCTTGACTGGTATACTTAGCTTTGAATTATGTTCTGCAAATATGTCTCAGATAATTTGATATACAATGGCATAGGACCTTGTACCTTGGATGATTGAATGTAGAAGAGAACATCCAGTCAAAAAGGGATAGTAGGTAGGATTAGGAAGATATTTGGTATGTTTAGGAAGAAGAGTGAGTATAGGATTTGCACCAAAAGTTCTTTCCCAATAGGGATTTGGTTAGAGAATGAATGTAAATGTCAGCACATATGAAGAGTCAGTAACTATAATGAGCTGGGGAATATATGTAGAAAAGCAGATATCAATAGAGACATTATGAAATCAGGCAAAGTATAAAATGAGTGATAGGATTAGACATTTTCTACAGGGTTGAGTTTCAGTATATAATCTTAGGAAGAAACAAATATGTAGTCACCAATAGGATTGACATTTGAGAGCATTAGGCAACCTGGACATGGATGTTTTAGTAATCCATGTACACTTTCCATTTCGGCTTTGGTACAATCATAAGTGTGACCTTTACATTTTTTGTTCAGAATATTACTGTGATAAAATGTATATGTAGATAAGGTCACATGAGTATTTCTACCACCATTTCTGGAAGCAATATATTGAAGACGTAATATTAGTATTGGGGGTACAAAGAGGTGTACCCTGTGTCTATGAATATAGAGATAAATCATGAATTGACCATAAGTGAATAAATAATATAACTTGTTCCAACTTTAAATAATGGATTGAACTGATATCTGAGAAATTATAAGAAATCTTATATTGATATATAATCATTCATTCCAAACAGACATACATCTAATGGTAATATTAGTGTTTTGGTTTATCATGGAGAGTATGTGAGTTTTGCTTCAATAGTGATTATGAAAATTGAAAATAATATGTTTGGAAAGAATTCTCATTTAAAGACCAGTCAAGACACCCTGACAATACACGTGTTCTGAAGCAAGAAGTGATTAAAGTTGAAACAAATGCCTATAAATTTGTGAACTTGTGGATGAAATGTAAATCCTATGTTGTGCAAACACTGAAAAAAAAAGTAATGTACCAGTGTTGAATACAAATAAACGTCAAATTACATATCATGTCCCATAGGAATCTACTTGCATTGATGTTAGACTGGGTTAGTTACTGTAGAATTATTAGCATTTGTATGCACCATTCACTGAAGTTAGTTTTCAGTACTAGTAAACAAATATATATTTCAGGTAGATGAATATGTCTGAAAATAATCTTGTGAAAAGTTGATTATGAATCCAAGTACATGAACATGAACAAATTTAGAGAGTGTATATAAGACACATATATTTTATATTTTGAAAAATCTGGAGAGTGTATTTATAGATACAAAAAAACACATACAGACTTTAAAAAGAAGCAATATATATGCCAATCAAAATTCATCATTAAATATATATCATCCACAGATGCAAAATATTTATTTTACTGAACATGAGCTAATGTATAATGTTGTTCTACTAGGAAGCTTGTAGGTTAAATTTTCAGTTCCAACAGCGTTTAAGAGTAGTAAACTCTTCTCACAACTTGTATCTGCCAAATCAGCCACCTCACAAAAATGTACATGTGATACCAGGTAGGATTCAATATGTGCATATGAATATATATGGGTGAATAGGCTACAGAGAAAGGGGAACAAGAATACACATATCTGTTAACTTTAAAAAAACATGGAGGACTATTTCAATTAAAAATTGACTAAATTTATAACTCCTACCTTATATAATGCAAAAGGCAAGTCCAAGTATACAACATGCCTCCTCTGAACTGCTTGTATTTCTATTGTGTTTGGGTTATTTTTCTCCTTTATATTAGGATGAGTAGTCTGACTCTAGTAGGTAGGTATTAGTGTCAGGGATTCAGTATTTCGAAAGGAAAATTGGAAAATGAATTTAATGTGTATGCAAATATGTGCTGCACAAATATCCTTCCACTCTCATCCAATGCAATGCCTTGTCAATACCTTCGCCCCAATTAAGACACAAATAGAGGAAAAGAGTTAGAAAATCAGTGAATACATATCTGAAATGGAAATGCTCTGGAATTCACAACTTTGGAGGTGGTAGAGGAGTTTCCATAAGTAAGGGACAGGGTAAACAATCCACAAACATGAAGCTCTGCTGGCCTAAAAACTTTTTGAGAAACTGCCTCTGAGTTTGGGCACTTGAAATTTATGTTGTTGTCAGGAGATTTGACTTCCTTTGTAGTGAGACCATCAAAGCTGGGTCTGCATCTATGTGACCTGGAGGACATGTCTTCTTATTTTCCAATGAAGATGAGCAGCAGTGCTGAATTATCTTGTATGTCATGAAGCAAATACTAAACTCCCAGTTCAGTAGTGGGACTAAGTGTCTCCCCGTGTTGACTGTGAAGCCATTTGGTCCTTGTCCACTTTTTGTGATGTTTTTGCTACTGAACTGGGAGTTTAGTATTTGCTTTATGACATACAAGGAGCTCAACTGGGACACAGTGCTGGAGGGAGTTCTGTCACGTGTGGTGGGCCACGGTCTGCAAGAGAATGCACCAACCATGCTTTTATTTCTCATAGCTTGCCCCATTGCCCCCTTGTCCATATCAACCTGATTCTGAACATTGCCCTGAAACGTCTCCATATAACAAGATGCCTTTACATAAAAGAGTCTGCTGGCTGCACCATGTCAGTAACATGCCTTTTGGAATACAATGGTAGATCCTCATGGGCGTACCACTGAAGATTTATCACACACCTGTCCACCACTGCTCTTGGCCCACTACTCAGAAGGCTTCCAACATACTGGAATCTCTGTTCTACACCATTTTCATGAAACCCAGTCATACAAGGATCTGTCTGGTATACTCATGATCAGCAATAGGACATCCAAAGGTTCTCCAGTGCCACCTGGTCATGGGAATTTCAAAAATTTCATGGTATTTATCTAGCCATTTTTCAATGATGAAGGTGGAGGCACTGTGGGTTTCAACTCATTCAGTAACCATTAAATGTTGAGGAAGCTCAATTCAATGAAAGCTCTGGAGAACTCTCACAGGCAAGGCTTCCGAAAGAGTGTCCAAAAGGTCACATGAAGCCAGGCCCATTGAAGTCTACAATGTGTGGCCTATGTGTGTTTCAACTCTCAAATATGGCTGCCACATCTTTAAGAATAAAATCATGTGATATCCTGGCTGAGATTCCCAGGGCTCTGTGGAAAGCCACCCTGGGCCTAGATGTCAGTTTCCAAGGGCGACTCTCATGCATGGCCTCCTAAAATCCAAATAAAATTCATGGCAATACTTCTCTGAGGTCAGTTTCACAACTCAGTCTCTAAGGGGAATCACACCAGATTTCAAGCCCACGTGGACCCAGTCATTTCTTCCAACCGCCAAACAAATGACCAAAATTAAAACCAAAACATTTCCACATGTCCCTCATCTTCTTCCATATAGTCACCTCAGGCTGGAGGTTTCCATTAGGGGTGCAACCAAAGACAGTGTCCAAAAAATGCTCCCTTGCCCCTCATTTGCCTAAAGTCAGGGTGTCCTTGACACCCTTCCTGTGAACCAGGAGTGATCAAATAAGCCTGCCGTAAATACTGCTGTGGTTCTCCAATTTGAGTCCTACTGACTTTCAGGTATAGATTCTATATGTGATTTGGAGTCATGCGAAAACCCAAGCCGCTCTGCAGGGCTTGGAAGAACTCATTTGACACAAAGAATCCATATTTTCACTTGATGGAGGTCAGGAACCTAACACAGGAAGGCAAGAGACTTCATCCACAATGACTGATTTTTTGTCATTATGGTTTTGAACGCACACATGGAATCATTCTTTAGATCCATCATGTGCTTAGAATCTAAATCACAGCCACAAACAAGGCCAAGAGGCTAATTCAGCCACATCCCTTTCGAAAGCAATAAAGCAAAGAGCCACAGGTGATGCTCATTCGTTTCCATTTCAAAACTATATTCTTCAGGCTTCACAAAGGGGTGGCCGGAAGCAAAATCCTTCCAGATATTCAGTGCAAGAGAACAGTACTTAAACAAAAAGTCCAAAGCAGGGTCTCTCAACTGAGAGTTTCCTGGTCACACTGATATCTGAGTTTTCTGAGATGCTCGCCATTCTCTTCAGCTCTCCAGTACATGGCCATGTCAGAGAGCTTGGAGGTGGTACATATCTTGTACACAAAACCGTGAGCCTATTCTGCAGAGTGGCCAGAATTTAGGAAGAAAACAGCAACTTAGGAAGATAGCAGGTGTTTCCCATTGATAAGACAAGCTGCAGTTCATTCATATATTGGTCAGGATGAATTATGGGAAGATTTATACTAGACAGGACACATCCATTAATGCATTTTCTTTTCTAATGTGTGCAACACCAGACACAGTGGGATACACAGACAAAGAAACACTCGCCTTGTCAAACGACTTACTAGAACAGTCCACTCAAAACCAAAAAAAAAAAAAAAAAAAAAAAACGCCTTTCCTACCTATTCTCAGAACATGAGACAGAACCACAAACTAAACCCACTCCCACAAAGGCACCTTCTTTCCCCAAGTAGGTCTGTGACAACCCGGAGTGTCCTCTGACTGGTTAGCCATACAATGTTTCCCCGAATTGGCCTGTCTTGTCTCAGATCTGGTCTCCTTGTCCAACTCTGTGAAGTTGAGAGGAGCCAGCGGTGAGCCACTACCTGTTTTCTCAGAAAAGGTCCCTCTTCAGAGCTCTACTGGCATTTGGCCATCCTCACATCAGTAGGTACCAAGAAAGGCTGACTTTGTCCTTGGAAAATCCAAACAAGTGAGCCCACTGGGACTGGGACTGGGACTGGGACTGCCACTGGGTGGCTTCTTGGATACCAAGTTCAGAGAGTTCCATCACCAAGGAAATGAGGTATGTCACTTTCTTTGGAACTGAATGAGATGACTGCCTTGGCAACCACTTTGTCCTAACAGTTGCTTCCAAGAGTCCCAAGAGATGGAGCCAGCCGCTCCTTCTTGTGACACTTTCACAAGTTAGAATGGAATATAAACGATAGCCAAATGGGAACAGCTCTCCACACAGGCCTGTTTTGGTCAGTCTTCTCTACAATAAGAAGAGACAGGCTGATTCAGACACGTCCCTTCGTTCTAACTAGGTTTTTTTGCCATGGAAGATGACTTTTGCTCACTCAGGTCCTTCATACATGCCTACAACTTGTGCAAGTATCATTTCTGCATGGACCTTTGAGGTTCTCAGCAGGTGGACGGTCCCCTACTTTCCTGTATTGTAAGAACAACTCTGTTCCTGCTCTTTTGTGAAATGAGTTTGAGGGAACAGTGTATGTTTATGGTTAATAACAGGTTCGATTTGGGTTAGGAATCATTCTGTGCGATGAATAATAGTGTTGGAAACCTGTGATATTTACAAGAATATAGAGGTGAAATATAAGTATGAAAACAGAAATCTAGGTATGATTTGAAGCCCAGAAGGGCATTGAGCCCTTGATTGGGATACTTAGCTACGAATTATTTTCTGCAAATATGTCTCATATAATTCGATATACAATGGCATAGGACCTTGTACCTTGGATGATTGAATGTAGAAGAGAACATCCAGTCAAAAAGGGATAGTTGCTAGGATCATGAAGCTAGTCGGTAGGTTTAGGTGGAAGAGTGAGTATATGATTTGCACCAAAAGTTCTTTAGCAATAGGGTTTCGGTTAGAGACTGAATTTAAATGTCAGCACATATGAAGAGTCAGTCACTAGGATGAGCTGGGGAAAATATGCGTAAAAGCAGATATCAATAGAGACATTACAAAATTAGGCAAAGTATAAAGTGACTGATAGGATTAGACATGTTCAACAGTGTTGAGTTTCAATATATAATCTTAGGAAGAAACAAATATGTAGTCACCAATAGGATTGGCATTTGAGAGCATTACGCAACCTGGACATGGATGTTTTTAGTAATCCGTGTTCACTTTCCATTTAGGCCTTGGTACAATCATAAGTATGGCCATTAAATTTTTTGTCCAGAATATTACTGGGATAAAATGTATATGTAGATCAGGTGACATGAGTATTTCTTCCACCATTTCTGGGAGCAATATATTAAAGACGTAAAATTAGTATTGGGGTTACAAAGAGGTGCACCCTGTGTCTATGAATATAGAGATAAAGCATGAATAGACCATACTGTGAATAAATAATATAACTTGTTCCAATTTTAAATAATGGATTTAACTGATATCTGAAAAATTACAGGAAATCTTATATTGATATACAATCATTCATTCCAACCAATTATACATCTAATTGTAATATTAGTGTTTTGGTTTATCATGAAGAGTGTGTGAGTTTTGCTTCAAAAGTGATTATGGAAATCGAAAATAATGTGTTTGGAAAGAAGTCTCATAAAAAGACCAGTCAGGAAACCTGGAGGAATACATATGTTGTGAAGCAGGAAGTGATTGAAAGTAAAACAAATGCCTATAAGTTTGCTAATTGTGGATGAAATATATATCCAATGATGTGCATACCAGTGTTGAGTAAAAATGAACGTCAAAATACACATCATGTCCCATAGGAATCTACTTGCATTGATATTAAACTGGGTCAGTTACTGTAGAAATATTAGCATTCGCGTGCATCATTCACCAAAGTTAGTATTCTTTTTTTTAAATTTTTATTCATGGTTGTTAAAAACATTACATAGTTCTTGATATATCATATATCGCATTTTGATTCAAGTGGGTTATGAACTCCTTTTTTACCCCGTATACAGATTGCAGAATCACATCAGTTACACATCCATTGATTCACATATAGCCATACTAGTGTCTGTTCTATTCTGCTGCCTTTCCTATCCTCTACTATCCCCCCTCCCCTCCCCTCTCCTCCCCTCTTCTCTCTCTACCCACTCTACAGTAATAAATTTCTCCCCCTTGTATTATTTTTCCCTTTTCCCGCACTTCCTTTTGTATAAAATTTTGTATAACCCTGAGGCTCTCCTCCCATTTCCATGCAATTTCCCTTCTCTCTCCCTTTCCCTTCCACCTCTCATCCCTGTTTAGTGTTAATCTTCTTCTCATGCTCTTCGTCACTACTCTGTTCTTAGTTACTCTCCTTATATCAAAGAAGACATTTGGCATTTGTTTTTTAGGGATTGGCTAGGTTCACTTAGCATAATCTGCTCTAATGCCATCCATTTCCCTGTAAATTCTAAGATTTTGTCATTTTTAAATGCAGAGTAATACTCCATTGTGTATAAATGCCACATTATTTTTATTCATTCTTCCATTGAAGGGCATATAGCTTGGTTCCACAGTCTTGCTATTGTGAATTGTGCTGCTATGAACATCGATGTAGCAGTGTCCCTGTAGCATGCTCTTTTTAGGTCTTTAGGTTTTAGACCGAGAAGGGGAATATCTGGGTCAAATGGTGGTTCCATTGCCAGCTTTCCAAGAAATCTCCATACTGCTTTCCCATTTGGCTGCACCAATTTGCAGTCCCACCAGCAATGTACAAGTTTACCTGTTTCCCCATATCCTCGACAGCACTTGTTGTTGTTTGACTTCATAATGGCTGCCAATCTTACTGGAGTGAGATGGTATCTTAGGGTGGTTTTGATTCACATTTCTCTGACTGCTGGAGATGGTGAGCATTTTTTCATGTACTTGTTGATTGATTGTATGTCCTCCTCTGAGCAGTGTCTGTTCAGGTCCTTGGCCCATTTGTTGATTGTGTTATTTGTTATCTTATTGACTAATTTTTTGAGTTCTTTGTATACTCTGGATATTAGGGCTCTATCTGAAGTGTGAGGAGTAAAGATTTGTTCTTAGGATGTAGGCTCCCTATTTACCTCTCTTATTGTTTCTTTTGCTGAGAAAAAACTTTTTAGTTTGAGTAAGTCCCATTTGTTGATTCTAGCTATTAACTCTTGTGCTATGGGTGTCCTATTGAGGAATTTGGAGCCCGACCCCACAGTATGTAGATCATAGCCAACTTTTTCTTCTATCAGGCGCCGTGTCTCTGATTTGTTATCAAGCTCCTTGATCCATTTTGAGTTAACTTTTGTGCATGGCGAGAGAAAGGGATTCAGTTTCATTTTGTTTAGTATGGATTTCCAGCTTTCCCAGCACCAATTATTGAAGATGCTATCCTTCATCCATTGCATGCTTTTAGCCCCTTTATCAAATATGAGATAGTTGAAGTTTTGTGGATTGGTTTCTGTGTCCTCTAATCTGTACCATTGTTCCACCCGCCTGTTTTGGTACCAGCATTATGCTATTTTTGTTACTATTGCTCTGCAGTATACTTTGAAGTCTGATATCGCTATATCGCCTGATTCACACTTCCTGCTTATCATTGTTTTTGCTATTCTGGGTCTTTTATTTTTCCATATGAATTTCATGATTGCTTTCTCTATTTCTACAAGAAATGCCATTAGGATTTTGATTGGCATTGCATTAAACCTATAGAGAACTTTTGGTAATATCGCCATTTTGATAATGTTAGTTCTGCCTATATATGAACAGGGTACATTTTTACATCTTTTAAGATCTTCCTCTATTATTCTCTTTAGGGTTCTGTAGTTTTCATTTTATGAGACTTGCACCTCTTTTGTTAGGCTGATTCCCAATTATTTTTTTTAGGATATTGTGAATGTAGTGGTTGTCCTCATTTCCGTTTCAGAGGATTTTTTGCTGATATACAGGAATGCCTTTGATTTATGAGTGTTGATTTTATATCCTGCCACTTTGCTGAATTCATTCATTAGCTCTATTAGTTTCTTTGTAGACCCTTTTGAGTCTGCTAGGTATAGAATCATGTCATCTCTAATAGTGATAATTTAAGTTCTTCTTTTCCTGTTTTTATGGCTTTAATTTTTTTTGTCTGTCTAATTGCTCTCGCCAGTGTTTCACGAACTATGTTGAACAGAAGTGGTGAAAGAGGGCATCCCTTTCTTGTTCCAGATTTTAGGGGGAATGCCTTCAATTATTCTCCATTCAGAATGATGCTAGCCTGAGGCTTAGCAGAGATTGCTTTTACAATATTGAGGTATGTTCCTGTTATCCCTAGTTTTTCTAGAGTTTTGAACATAAAGGTATGCTGTACTTTGTCGAATGCTTTCTCTGCATCTATCGAGATGATCATATGGTTCTTATTTTTAAGTCTATTGATGTGATGAATAACATTTATTGATTTCCCTATATTGATCCAGCCTTGCATCCCACGGATGAGTCCTACTTGATCATGTACACAATTTTTTTGATATGCTTTTGTATCTGATTTGCTAGAATTTAATTGAGGATTTTTGCCTCTAGGTTCATTAGAGATATTGGTCTGTAGTTTTCTTTCTTTGAAGTGTCTTTTTCTGGTGTAGGAATCAGGGTGATGGTGGCCTCATAGAATGAATTTGGAAGTTCTCCTTCTTTTTCAATTTCCTGAAATAGCTTGAAAGCATTGGTATTAGTTCCTCTTTAAAGGTTGTGTAAAACTCTGCTGTATACCCATCGGGTCCTGGGCTTTTCTTACTTGGTAGTGTTTTGATGGTTTCTTCTATTTCCTCAATTGATATCGGTCTGTTTAGGTTGTCTATAACCTCCTGACTCAATCTGGGCACATCAAATGACTTAAGAAATTTATCGATGCCTTCACTCTCTTCTATTTTATTGGAGTATAAAGATTCAAAATATTTTCTTATTATCTTCTGTATTTCTGAAATATCTCTTGTGATATTGTCTCTTTCATCCCGTATGCTAGTAATTTGAGTTCTCTCTCTTTTTTTCTTCATTACCATGGCTAATGTTCTGTCGGTTTTATTTATTTTTTCAAAGAACCAAATGGGTTGACGTGTCCGCCGCGCTGGCAGGCCGCTGGGCCTGTTTCTGCATTCGGTTGCAGGTCTGCCTACCTTGCGGGAGTGGGTGGTGGCTCTGCTTTGCCCCTTCTCCAATTGGGGTGTCGTGACTATCATGCCGGCACGTCGCTGGGCCTGTTCTGGGCGCGGGCAATGCTACTTTTTAATGTCTCTGTGTGTGTGCATAAACTGAAGAAATAGTAATGTACCAGTGTTGAATAAAAATGAACATCAAAATGCACATCATGTCCCATAGGAATCTACTTGCATTGATGTTATACTGGATCAGTTACTGTAGAAATATTAGGATTTGTATGCACCATTCACTGAAGTTAGTTGTCAGTACTAGGAAAGAAATATGTAGTTCAGGTAGATGAATATTTGTGAGAATAATCTTGTGAAATTTTGATTATAAATCCACACATATGAATATGAATGAATTTAGGGAGTGTATAATAAGACACATATATTACATATTTTGATAAATCTGTAGAGTGTGTATATATAAATACAGACACACACACACACACACACACACACACAACCAGATATTAAAAACTAGCAAAATATATGCCGATCAAAATTCATCATGAAATATATATCATAAAGATCCAAAAATATTCTTTTGACTGAACATGGGTTTATGTATACTGTTGTTCTACTGGGAAGCTCACCCATAGGTTGAATTTTCAGTTCCAACACCATTTTGGAAGAGTGATGTCTTCTCACACTTTGTATCTGCCAAGTCATGTAACTCACAAGAATGTACGTGTGATCCCCGTAGGATTCTATTTGTGCATATAAAAATACATGTGCTGAATAAGCTCCAGAGAAAGGGAGACAGTAATTCACATATTTGTTAACTTTAAAAACACATGGAGAACTATTTCAATTAAAAATTGACTAGATTTATAACACCTACCCTTTCTCATGCAAAAGTCAATTTCAACTCTGAACTGCGTGTATTTATATACTGTTTTGGTTATTTTTCTCTATCATATTAGGATTAGTAGTCAGAGTCTAGTAGAATATGGGTTAGTGTCAGGTATTCAGAAATTCGAATGGAAAATAGGAAAATTAATCTAATATGTATGCAAATATGTGCTACAAAAAATCTTCCCACTCTCATCCAGAACAATGCCTTGACATTACCTTCGCCCCAAGTTAGACACATTTAGAGAAGAAGAGTTAAAAAATCTGTGATTACATTTCTGGAATGGAAAATGCTCATGAGTGCACAAAATTGGAGGTGGTATAGGAGTTTCTAAAAGTAAGGACAGGGTACACACTCCACAAACATGGAGCTCTGCCAGCCTAACACTTTTTGAGAAACTGCCACTGAGGTTGTGCACTTGAAATATATGTTGTTGTCAGGAGTTAAGTTTCCTTTGCAGTGACACCCTCAAAGCTGGGTGTGCGTCTCTGAGACCTTGAGGACATAGTTTCTTATTTTCCAATGTACACGAGGCAGCAGTGCTGAAGTCTCTCTTTGTAGGTTAACTGTGGCGACTGGGGCTTAGTGTCTCCCCATGTGGAATGTGAAGCCAATTGGTCATCCTCCACTTTTTGTGGTGTTTCTTGCTGCTGCACTGGGAGTTTGGTATTTGCTTCTTGAAATACAACAGTTCAACTGGTACACCGTGCTGGAGGGAATTCTGTCAAGTGTGGTGGGTCAGGGTCTGCAAGAAAGTGCACCATCCAGGCTTCGCTGAAACTTTAGTGACACACCATAAATTTTGGCCTTCCCTGGCCAGACAACGACCCTCTCTGAGGCTCTAATTGTCCTCATAATTTCTGATATTGGGACCAGCAAAAATAAATAAATAAACTAGCATTTGTGTCATGCTTGTCAACGTTCTGTTTTCTGTAACCCCCCTTTTGTGTAACTTTCTGGGCCATATAGCTGGGCTATAGGAAAGGCGGGGTTGCTGTTTTGTTCCTGCCGTTTTGGGAGGGAGAGGCAGCCCAGCTGGTTGACATAATAAGCTTGCCTCAATTTGATTTTAGTTGCAGTCAGTGTTCTTCTTTTGCTTTCTCATCTAACCTTTTTGAGTTTCCCAGCAAGATGACCCTGCCGACCAGATCACAAGACCAGACTGCTGGAAATTCTGAATCTGGCCTTCCCTCCAGGGCTCCGGGCTGGAGAGCCACTCTAGGGGGTGCACATCTTGAGATGTTCCAAGGCCTTTGAGTGAGCGTTCGGTCCCAGGAGCACTGCAGTGAACCACCTCACTAAAACTATTAGCAAGCACCTGGTGGAGGAGGCCTCAATAATTAAGTGCTGCCTTTATAACATCGGATATCCGTTAAAGGAAGATCTGTTCTGATGACATAGAGGTGTCCTGGGGAGGCTCACATATACTCCTTTTCGGGACAGTAATGAGAATCATTCTGTCTTCTGTTCTGTTCTGTAGGGAATTCCTCTGGAATGGTAGAGAGGTGCTGACTGGCATGCACGCGGTCCTACTTCGGAGCTTTAGCAAGACGTTGCATTGCTCCTCTGTTTTTCTGTTTCGAGTCCGGGTTTCTGTTTTTTGTGTTTTGTTCTGTGTTCTATGTTTTTCTTGTTTGTTTTGTTCTGTGATTTCTGTGGCAAAATCTTAACTATATTGGACGTGAAAATGGGTAACAAAGCAAGTAAAACTGACATCCCTTTGGACTGTGTTTTAAGGAACTGCGATGAACTTTACCCCCCTTTGTTAAGCAGAATGAGAGAAGCCCCTAGCTGGGTGCCTGGAGCACACCCACTGAAGAGGACAATGCCTGCTGTGGACCTGAGAACTGAGTATCTCCCAGGTTAAAAAGTGAATCTCCATTAAAACCCCTTGTCCCTCCAGATCCAGAGAGTCACAACATTTGGGCAGAGTCCCCTGTGTTTTTCCTTTGTTACCAAAGCAATAACCCCCCCCCTTTTTCTTTTTCTAAAAACCTTGTCCTCATTATTAAATTGGCATTAATTGGCTTCAAGGTCAGGAGCCGAACTTTAAGTTACAAATTTTGCTACATCCCCCCCCCCCCCGCTTAGTCCCGGAACTTTTTTAGAACTGACTACTTAAATGTTAGTAAAGTAAATGTAGCATGCTTGGGGTGGATCCAAACCAGAGTAGCTGATCCTGTAAGTAAAAGGAGGGACTGAGGGACTCCCAGCAGCTGCCGAAGCCCTGTTGCTTCAGGGAATTCCCTCCTTTCTTCCCTGCACTGTAAGGATTATGCCACCTCTGTCTTCTAAAAAAGAGAAAAAGAAAAAGAGGACACTAAATGCATTAAAGTCACCATGGAGACCCTTGATTGTACATTTCAGGTTGCCCCTCTTTTAAAACATCTGGTCCCCCCCTGTTGACATCTATGGTGCCACTGGTGTAGGAGATTTTTCTCTTATCTGCTCTGGTTTAAAGGGTTCCGTCTGACAGCCACAGTCTGGACCTCCTTTCTGTCTGTCTTGTGTCTTTGTTTCTGGCCCTTTAAGACAAGTTCAATAATGTGTTGATATTATAAATTGTTTTTGGGGAATGATCTTAGCTGAATGTGTGTCTAAATGATGATGTTTTATTGTAACAATCTGGTATCTGAATGGGTTTTTGAAGAATTGCACAATCTTGCAGTTAAAAGTCGGGTTTAGGTAATTGTTTAGTTTATGATTTCAGATAATTCATGCCAGAGAACTTAAATACTAAGGATGGAAAACTAAAGAACTCTACTTCCAAGTTGGCAAGTAACTTCCCAATCACTCAGTCTTTTTTTTTTCACCAATTTTGAATTGGGTAGCCTGGGAAAATGTCACTTTGTGCACCAGAGCATTAATCTGGACAAGTATTGTAAATCATAGTATGATATCTGTTGACAAAACAAGATGTAAAGATATAAAATTTTGTGAATTGTATCTTAAACTTGTACCATAATTTTCAACATCCGAACCTGAAAATTATGGTTAAAATGCCTTAGGCCTGAGGTGTCTGCTCAGAATAGCAGTTTTTTCTTCCTCCTTCCAGACCTCAGGCATGATTTATTTTGAAAGGCAAATGAAAGAAGCCTGCAAGATTATTAGGAGACTGATCTGAGGCCTAAGAAAAAAAAGGTAAATTGTATGGTATTTACTAATTACTGACCAGTCATTTTTTCTAGGACTCTTATTTTTTCCTTAGATACTTTATTTTTTTTTTTTTTTGGAGCTCATGATTTTGATCATACAGACCTAGGTTAATGTTTTTCTGATCAGTACTATCTTTGACCAACTTTGGAATTTTTGAAACATTGCAATGGAGATTTCACCTGCGAAAAGCTAAAAGGCCTTTTACTATTATTACGTGTGCTCAATTTTGTTATGTGTTGTATGTCTATATATACATATGTCCGTATATCATATATATGATACACAAATTAACATATATAAGGAGCACTCATAAAAAAAGCGCTCATATAAACAAATTTTAAAAAGTGGATCCAAAGGTCTTTAATTCACGTGATTTAAATGGTTCAATTAAATTGGATAAACAGATAAAAATTAATGTTTTTAAATTTAAGCTTTCAAGTTTTTCTAGGTATTCAAAAATCTAATAAAATGTTAATATCTACAAAATGTCTACTATGCCTTGGTTCTAGGACTTTTCCTTCAACATAAAAATGGTTTACACTCTTCAATACATTTGTCTAATATATTGATAAATAAGTAAAGTAAATTTGATATGGGATTACTCATTCATGAGTACTTTTGTTAGATATCTGATTGACTTCCTAACGTCTGTATAAGTTTGACTAAAGTCTGTAAAGGATAGTAAAAATCAATCATGTGTTAAAGAGACAAAAATTTCTTAAAACATAAGTTTACCCATAGCATTGTGTTTATTAAGTTTTATTTTTTCTAGAGCAAGCAACCATAGAAATTAAACAACTGATTAAATTAGAACTGTTATTTTACAGCACTGTATTGCCATTTCTTTAAAAGCTAAACTTGGTTAATGTAGAAACATCAATGTAATTGTGATGCTACTAATGTGCTCATATCAGGTATGCAAGTCTGTAAGGTAAAAATTTTAAAAGAGGATTATATCAAGCTAGTGTTCTGAAGTTGTACGGTAAAAAATGTATTGGGGATTTATTCACCTGTTACCAATAAGATATGAAAAGTTTTATGTTACTTTTTACATTGGGGAACAATTTAAATGTATTTTATGTTAATTAGAGCCTAATCTATGTAAAGGTTAAAAACTTTCAGCATTTCTTTAATTCATGTTTTAAAAGTGATATTATATGTTGTTAGCTAATGTTCATGTGACCTCAAACAATTTATGTAAACATAGTAAAATAATATTTAAAAAATAAAGATCAGCTTTAGAACTAAAACACTTAATATTTATAAAGAGCCCTGCCTTACCTGAGATAAGGCTGTGTGTCCCATCTTACTACATGTGAGAATGACTACAAAAGCAGTAGGTCAGATTTTATTTCTTTAAAGTTATGTTAAAAGTTCTTTTTTTATGTCAAAATAACTAGGATCTCAAACAGGGGATATAATGTATTACTCAGCCAAAAAATTCAGTGTAGCTATTACACGAACTAAGTATTTTTACTCTTGTTATAAAATTTCATTTTGTAATTTCCTTATATGTGATCTAGATTCTCTGTTAGTGTTTTACAGAAGTGTTGCTTTAAGAACAAAACATGGGTTAATTTCAGAGACTAAGTTATCACCTACAAGACAGACAGAATAATACAGATCCCAATTAATAAAAAGATAAATAATTATAAAGTTATAGACATTAAAGCCCAGTGCTCTTAATATAAGGATGTTAAAATTTATTTGATGGATGTTTAAGATTAGGATTTAAAATTAAATTTAAATGAAAAGGGCCAAAAAAAAACAATATTTGTCTCTTGCCCTCTGAGTCAGTCTGAATCCAGGGAACAGGGGACTTCACTAAAGAGTTTTGCAACTCTGGGCCACATAAACTCCCCATCAGGGAGATTAATGAGACCACTGGAGAACAGAAAGCCAATCAGTGCATTTGCTATGAAGAGGAGAGTCATCAGAGAAGGGAGAAATCCCTGATGCTTCCCAGGGAAGCCACATGGTCAAGCAAGACCTGGACCCACCTAGCGCAAATGGCTCTAGAAGAACTGAGAAAGTGCTCTCAAGTTTCCCCAGGAATGACTCCCATGAAAGCTCAGCTGACTGTTAACAATAGATAGAAACAAAAGTCAGTTTGACTTCTTCATCTTAAACACTTAGCAAAGACAATGAAAACCAAAATACAGCCATTCCTGGGCATTTTAAATAATAATAATAATAATAATAATAATAATGATAATAATAATAATAATGATAATAATAATAATATTTTAAGGTATACACTTTATGTTAGCCTCCCAAAATAAGTAAGACTGGAGGCTACAAAGAAGGATTCTCAGAGAGGAATGCCTGATACTTATTAAAAGAGACTATCAAGAAGAGCTGCCAGAGGCAGAAATTTTCAGTTTAAGGCCTAAAGATATTCCTAACCTACACAGGTAAGTTTGGTGTTTGCTAGTACGATTATCCAGCATTGAGTATCAGAATTAAAGGTTTCCTCTATTAGACACAGAGGTCATACTGGTAAAAGGATTTTGCAAGATCAGATGACATTAAATTATTAAACTGTATCTTATGGGGAGGGACAACTGTAATACTAAAAGTTAAATATTAAGTTGACAGTCTTGATAACTGGGAATATTAAAGACCGGTGAGGGAAATTCTATAGAGTGACATGTTCCAGCTGCTGCAACATTTATTCAGTACTCATGGTTTTTGTTTCTCTCATAGAAGAACCCATCCCCAGATGACTTTACAACCTGTTCTTCCTTAACGAGACTTCAAAACGAACTGATTTCTAAAAGGCAACTCATGTCCCTCAACTACTTCTAAAAGGCAACTCATGTCCCTCACACCATGCCTACTCACGTCACCCTCTCTAAGCTCAGAAGAATCCAAAATGGGTGACGCCACTCTTATTACAACAATGGAGCCAAATATAAATAGACTGTCAATACAAGTAATTAATTAAGTCAGGTAAAATCAGGGAGACTGGTTTTGGGTGAGTTCTAAAAATTTGGAGACTTTTACCTGAGGGATTAAAATTTCCTCAGTGCTCTTCCCCCAATCTATCAAAGATTTGAAAGGGACACAGAGAAAAGGGGAAAATGATAGACCCAACCTGATCTTTTATTAAAATTGGGAGCCATCTTGCCACAAAGCATGAAAAGATAATTTTGGCTTTACCATAAATTACTGAAAATTCTGAACCTGTTTGGAATGCCTGCCAGTGACTTGAACTGACCCATGTCTTGCTCTCTGACCTGATAGCAACCCTTTTTGAAACTTTAGTGACATATCATAAATATTTGCCTTCCCTGGCCAGACAGCAACCCTCTCTGAGGCTCCATTTTACAGCAAAAAAAGAAAAAATGTAAACTACCATTAGTGTGATGCTTGTCAGAGTTCTGTTATCTCTAACCCCCATTTTTTGTAACTTTCTGGGCTATAAAGTTGTGCTGTAGGAAAGCCGGGGTTGCTGTCTTGTTCCCGCCGTTTTCGGAGGGAGAGGCAGCATGGCCAGTGGAAATAATAAGTTTAATTTAATTTGATTTCTATTGGAGTCAGTGGTCTTTTCTTGTGTCTTGATCTAACAGGTAAACACTCCAAAAACTTGCAGCTCTGCTGGCCTAAAGACTTCTTGAGACACTTCCCTTGAGATTGGGCACTTGAAATATATGTTGTTTTAAGGAGCTTTAGCATCCATCTAGTGGGACCATCAAAGCTGGGTCTGCATCTATGTGACCTGGAGGACATGGTTTCTTATATTCCAATGAACATGAGGCAGCAGTGCTGAATTCTCTCTTTGTAGGTAAACTGTGGCCACTGGGTGCTAAGTGTCTCCTCGTGTGGACTGTGAAGACATTTGGTCATCCTCGACATTTATTGCTGTTTCTTGCTGCTGCACTGGGATTTTGGTATTTGCTTCACGAAATACAAGGAGTTCAACTGGGACCCAGTGCTGGAGGGAGTTCTGTCACGTGTGGTGGGTCAGAGTCTGCAGGAGAATGCACCAACCAGGCTTCTATCCCACAGAGCCTGCCCCCTTGACCATAGCAACCTGATTCTGAACATTGCCCTGAAATTTCTCCATATAACAAGATGCCTTTACATAGAAGGTTCTGCTGGCTGCACCATGTCAGTCACAACCCATTTGGAAGTAAATGGCAGATCCACATGGCCCCACCACAGATGTTTTATCACACACCTGCACAACACTGCTCTATGACCACTAATCAGGAGGCTCCAACTTACTGACATCTCTGTTCTACACCATTATCATAAAACCCAGTCAATTAAGGCACTGTCTGGTACACTTAAAATAGCAACAGGACATCCAAGATTTTCCAGTGCCACCTGGTCATGGGAATTTCAAAAATTTCATGATATTTATCTAGGCATTCTTCAAGGATGAAGTCGGAGGCACTGTGGGTTTCAATTCATTCAGGAACCATTAAATGTTGAGGAAGATCATTTCAATGAAAACTCTGGAGAAATCTCACAGGCAAGGCATCCCAAAGAGTGGGCAAAAGGTTACATGAAGCCAGGCCCATAGAGGTCTACAATGAGAGGTCCTTGTGTGTTTTGACTCTCAACTATGGATGCCAAGGCTTTCAAAATAAAATCATATGATATCATGGCTGAGATTCCCTGTGTTCTGTGGAAAGCCACCCTTGGTCTACATCTCAGTTTTCAAGGGCGACTCTCATGCGTGGCCTCCAAAAATGCCAACACAAATAATGGCAATACTTTTTTGAGGTCAGTTCCACAACGCAGTCTCAAAGGGTAATCACACCAGAGTTTAAACCCCGGTGGACCCAGTCATCTTTTCCAATCACCACACAAATGACCACAATTAAAACCAAAACACTTCCACATAGCCCTCATATTCTTCCATATAGACACTCATCATAACCTCTGGCTGGAGGCTTCCATGAGGGGCACATCTAAAAACAGGGTCCAAAATAAGCTCCTTTTCCCCTCATTTGCCTAAAGTCTTTGTGGCCGGGACAACTTTCCTGTGAACCAGGAGTGATCAAATAGGCCTGCTCTTAATACTGCTCTGCTTCTCCAATTTGAGGCCTACTGACAGTCTGGTATAGATTCTTCATGTGATTTGGAGTCATGAGGAAACCCAAGCACCACTACAGGGCTTTGATGTACTAATTTGACCCAAGGGATCCCTATTTTCACTTGATGGATGTCCGGAAACTAAGAGAGATAGGCAAGAAGCTTCATCCACAATTACTGATTTTTTTTGCCATTTTGGTTTTGGATGTACACATGGCATCTTTCTTTAGATCCATCTGGTGTTGAGAATCTAAGCGACAACCTCACACAGGGCCAAGATGCTGATTCAGACACATCCATTTTAAAAGCAATTAAGCAAAGAGACACAGGTGATGCCCATTCATTTCCATTTGAAAACTATTTTCTTCAGGCTTCACAAAGTGTGACCTGAGGCAAAGACCTTCCTGACATTCAGGGCAACAGAAAAATAGGTAAGCAAAAGGCCTAAAGCAGGGTTTCTCCACTGAGACTTTCCTATTCACACGGATATCTGAGTTTTCTGAGATGCTCTCATTCTCTTCAGCTATCCAGTACATGGCCATTTCACAGAGCTTGGAGGTGGTACATACCTTGGACACAAAACCATAAGCCTATTCCGGATAGATGACTGAATTCAGGAAGAAAACTGGAACTTTGGAAGATAATAGGTATTGCACATCAATAAGGCTAGCCACTCTCTATTCATAAATTGGGCAGGATGAATGCTGGGAGCTTTCTACTAGACACAACACATCCATTGATGCATTCTCTTTACTATTGTCTACAACCACTGACACAGTAAAATACACAGACATAGAAACACTCACCTTGTCAAATGACAAACAAGAAAGAGTCCACCCCAAACCAAACAAACCGACTTTTCTACCTATTCTCAGAAAATGTGAAAACCACATACTCACACCCACACTCAAAAAGGTACCTCCTTCCCCCAAGTAGGTCTGTGACTCTATGGAGTGTCTTCTAACTGGTGAGCCATACTATGTTCCCCCGAAATTGCCTCTACAGTCTCAGATCTTGTCTCCTTTTCCAACTCTGTGAAGTTGCCATGAGCCAGTGGTGAGCAACTACCTGCTTTCCCAGGAAAGGACCCTCTTCATAGCTCTCCTGTCATTTTGCCATCCTCACATCAGTAGGTACCAAGAAAAGCTGACCCTGTCCTTGGTAAATCCAAACAATTGAGTTCACTGGGACTGGGACTGGGACTGCCTCTGGGTCTCTGGGTTCCTGGATACCATGTTCAGAGAGTTCCATCAACAAGGAAGTTAGGTAGGTCAATTCCTTCAGCAACTGAATGAGGTCACTGCTGTGACAATCACTTTGTCCTAACAGTTGCTTCCAAGAGTCCCATGAGATGGAGCCTGCCCCTACTTCCTGTGACACTGTCACAAGTTAGAATGGTATATCAACCATAGGCACCCAGGAACAGCTCTCCACACAGGCCTGGTTTGGTCCATCTTTACATTAAGAAGAGAGAGGCTGATTCAGACACATCCCTTCAATCTGACCAGGGTTTTTGCCATGGAAGATGACTTTTGCTTTCTTAGTTCCTCAATAGCTGCCTACATCTTATCCAGGGATCATTTCTGCATTGACCTTTGAGGTTCTCAGCAGGTGGAAGAACCCCTACATTCCTGTATTGTAAGACGAACTCTGTACCTGCTCTTCTGTAAAGTGAGATTGAGGGAACAGTGTATGGTTAGGGTTAATAACAGGTTCTATTTGGGTTAGGATTCATTCTACGAGTTGATTAATGGTATTGGACACCTGCGATATTGACAAGAATATACAGGTGAAATATAAGTTTGAAAACAGAAATCTAGGTAAGATTTGAAGCCCAGAAAGGCATTAGGCCCTTGAGTGGGATACTTCGCTTTGAATTATATTCTGCACAGTTGTCTCAGATGAATCAATTTCAATGGCATAGGACCTTGTACCTTGGATAATTGAATGTCGAAGAGAACATCCAGTCAAAAATGGATAGTCAGTAGGATTAGGACATAAGTCCGTAGGTTTAGTAAGAAGAGTGAGTATAGGAGTGGGAACAAAAGTTCTTTAGCAATAGGCTTTTGGGTAGAGAGTGAAAGTAAATGTCAGCACATGTGAAGAGTCAGACACAATAATGATCAGTGATACTATGTAGGGAAGAAGATATCGATAGAGACTGTAGGAAATCAGGCAAAGTATAAAGTGAGTGATAGGATTAGACATTTTCAACATGGTTGAGTTTGAATATATAATCTTAGGAAGAAACAAATATGTAGTCACCAATAAGATTGACATTTGAGAGCATTAGGCAACCTGGACATGGATTTTTTAGTAATGCATGCTCACTTCAATTTAGGCTTTGGTACAATCATAAGTGTGACATTTTCTTTTTGTGTCCAGAATATTACTGTGATAAAATGTATATGTAGAACAGGTGACATGAGTATTTCTTCCAACATTTCTGGGAGCTACATTTTGAAGATGAATAAATTAGTATTGGGGAAGCAAATAGATGTACCCTGTGTCTATAAATAGAGAGATAATGCATGAATAGGCCATACTGTGAATAAATAATGTAAGTGGTTCAAACTTTAAATAATGGATTGAATTGATATCAGAAAATATACAGGGAATCTTATATTGATATACAATGATTCATTCCATCCAGTTACACATGTAATGGTAATATTAGAGTTATGGTATATCATGAAGAATGTGTGAGTTTTGCTTCAAAATGATTATGGAAATCGAAATGAATGTGTTTGAAAAGACCTGTCATGAAAAGACCATTCAGGAACCCAGGAGGAATACATGTGTTCTGAAGCCGGAAATGATTGAAAGTGAATCAAATGACCATAAATTTGTGAACTTGTGGATGAAATATATATCCTATGATGTGAATAAACTGAAGAAAATTTAATATACCAGTGTTGAATAAAATGAACTTCAAAATACACATCATGTCCAATAGAAATCTACTTGCATTGATGTTAAACTGTGTCAGTCACTGTAGAAATATTAGGATTGTATGCACCATTCACTTAAGTTACTTTTCAGTACTAGGAAACAAATAAGTATTTCAGGTGGATGTATATTTCTGAGAATAATCTTGTGAAAAGTTGATTATAAATTCACATACATAAACCTGAATGAATTTAGGGAGTGTATATAAGACACATATATTTCATATTTTGAAAAATCTCTAGAGTGTGTGTGTGTGTATATATATATATATATATATATATATATATATATATATATATATATATATATATATACAAAACACACACACAGACAAAAAAATGTAGCAATATATATGCCAAACGAAATTCAACATGAAATATATATCACCCATAGATGTAATAATATTTATTTTACTGAACATGGATTTATGTATAATGTTGATCTACTAGGAAGCACACCCAAGGTTGAATTTTCAGTTTCAACAGCGTTTATGAAGAGTGATCTCTTCTCATAATTTGTATCTGCCAAGTCAGCCTCCTCACAAGAATGTACGTGTGATCCCAAGTAGGATTCGATATGTGCAGATAAAAATACATGTGCTGAATAGGCTACAGAGAAATGGAGACAGGAATTCACATGTTTGTTAACTTTAAAAACACATGGAGAACTATTTCAATTAAAAATTAACTAGATTTATTACAACTACCCTATATCATGCAAAAGGCAAGTCCAACTATACACCATGCCTCCTCCGAACTGCTTGTATTTCTATTCTGTTTGGGTTATTTTTCTCCATCATATTAGGATTAGTAGTCAGAGTCTAGTGGGGTATGGGTTAGTGTCAGTTGTCCCGGTCGGCCGGACACATCAACGTGGGTAACGAACCTAGTTGGGGAGGAATCGAGGGTCAAGAGACACGACAGATGACAGCAAGATAGGAGTTCTGATCATGCTGCAAACTTTTATTGTTCTCACATTCGAATTCATATGCTGCAGATGGAAAAGCTCTCTTATCGGCAGTTGCTGGATGTCTTCAGAAAGTGAGATAACCTCAGGATGTTTCAGGAAGACAGATGGCCGCAGGATGTCTCAGGGAGATAGATGGCTGCGGGATGTCTTCCAGGCAGGATATCTCCAAGGGGGCTGCTTCTTGTCAGTGTAAGGCTATTCTTTGAAGGAGAACTTCCTTCTAGCCCCTGACCTCTCCCCTTTTTTATATAAAATATATGACCATACCTTACTGGCCAATGTTTTAGGGGGTGATAGAGGCTCTGTTTCTCAAGGAGGCCTTAGAATATCTCCTGATCTGAGAGAGCATGTTTACTAGAAGATTTCTTGGTGGCCTTGGCATGTTTTTGGAGGAGACGGCATTGAGGGGGAAGCATGCCGACCGCCATGCACCAGACCGTGTCACTAAGAGGTCTTATGTTTTGGGATCCGTGGATCCATCCTCCTGCAGTCCATCCTGCACCCTCCGTTATTAGGGCCTAACATCCTCACTCCATGGGTGCATCCTCCCCCAAACGGAGGGGCCCATGGAGGACGAATCCTTATGGCAATGGCAGAAGATGGTTGGTCAGAGCTGTTACTTATAGTTTTATGTAAGAAAAAGAGATCTGTGGGGATGTAAACTTAAGAAATAAGCCTGTGAGAAGGGTAGAACATCCTTTTAAATGTTGGCAGCATGGTCTTCCATCTCCAGATGATGATAGTGGACCTGTATGGGCTTAGAGGCCAAAATATTAATCTGTTCTTTAATAAAGTGTACCAGCCTGTTTATAATGCAGGGGCCTATGGACACCATTAAAAGTAAACCCAACAAAGGGCCTAACAGGGGTACAAGGTAGGGTAGAAATCCATTAAACCCTGTCCAGAGGGGATTTTCAAAAAGTTCCCTTCGTCTCTTTTCTAGATCTTCTTGAAGCTGCTTAATTTTAGAGCGTACTATGCCTGATTTATTGGCATAAAAGCAGTATCGTTCCCCTAAGGCCAAGCAAATACCTCCCTGGTTAGCTGTCAGCAAATCTAAGCCTCGTCTATTTTGAAGAAACACTTCCGCCAGGGAGTCTTCTAGGTTCTGCAAATCTTTAATGGTTCCTGATAGAGTTTATACATCATTTATAAGTTGTTGAGACAGGCGAGGTAAGAGTGTATTGCCTGACTAAGCCAGCTGTACCTGTGCCCACAGCAGCTGTTATTCGAAGGCTGGCAAGGAGTTGTAAGGCCTGTATTGCCCGCCTGTGTCTTTTCACTAAGGTGTCTAGACTAGGAATGCATAGAGTTTCGTCTCCTAGGACAATAGTTTTATGAGGGAGTAATAAGGCAAGAACACAGCCAACAGTCCAATTTGCTGGAAGCCTGGGGAAGGCCGAGTTTCCTCCACACATAAAAACTGTGCCATTGGGGGGACAAAGATGGGGTGGGTGAGGAATAGTTTTGTACTGTTGAGCAATTTCCAAAGGAAGTAACTCCAACATCAGTATCATACGTATTATTCTGCATCACGCCTAAAAGACATATTGTAAAAGTGCCTATAGGCTGTACTTTAAAAGGAAATCTGGGTTGGCATGTATTATCATCGTCTATGATAGAATTAATAGAACTGCAATAGGCATGATTGCCCCTGTTGTCATGGAGAGCCAGGAATCACCAGCAAGGGTGGGCTTGGAATTATTAAGGAAGGAGAAGGTAGTTTCCAAAGTATCTAATGTATTGGTATCTAAACCTGGGAGCTGGGATTTAGGCTATATTAAGGGATGATATGTGAGCTCAGGGATTTGGGGTTTCAAAAGTTTGATTATCTGAGGATGCTTGACAGCATCAGTGAATCCTCCACAATCAGAGACCCCTGTAGGTGCCTTAATGGGGCAGCAGGAGGGTTTACCGACAGGGCCTTGGCACCCAGGTGACTGTAGCTTGGTGTATTTGCCATCTCCTCCCCGGGCAAAAAGAACGAGGGTATAATGAATAGTGGTCCCCCCAGCTGCATGAGTTTTAGTTATGGAGGCTTCAAATAATTGTTCTCCCTGCTTGTTAACACAAATTGAGGCCGACGCATAAGAAGAGACATGCATCTCTTGGGTATGCGTTCAAGTTTCAGAACAATTTTTTAGAGCTTTACTTGTACTAGGGGGAATAATCTTTGGCTTGATAACACATACCCATTTAGGCTGATGAACTCCTCCGAGCTTATGGTCAAACTCAGCACGGAGGTAAGCCACCTTAGTCACGCAGTCAGCAGTCTGGGTCCAACTAGTGGGAGCCTGAGTCCAAGATCCTCCCTTGCATTCACAGGGAGGGCCAAAAAGGTACTCCATGATGTTGGAAGGTGGAGGACCAAGGCCTCCATGTACAAACCTGTTCAGCAGAAGTGCCTTAAGCAGGATGCTCACACAGATTGTTGGCTGCATCCTAAAAAGAGGAAAATTTGTCCTCAAGGGGAGGACCTCCGTCCCTATGTTGATGTAAGTCATTATCCTGTTTAACCAGGCGTTCTGGTAACCATCTAGGGCCTGCTTGCTCTTGGTCCAAAACACAAGCTGAGCCTCGTCCCCAGAGGAGGACACAATCTGGGCCTTTCCATTTATTTGTAAGGGGATTGCGCCACATAACAGGTGGGCGAACAGAATTGGACGAGAGATGCCAGTGTCAGTCTGCGGCTGAATGGCCTTCATTGTCTTGAGAAAGAAAAATAAGGGCAAATAATGCAATTAAGGCGATGCCTGGGAGTGGTAAATACAAGTGCAGAAGACTTCAAGCGGGTTAGCCAAGTCTTTAAGGTAAGGTGCAAGGTACCACAAAACTGTTTAAACTCGGCACTGGTATATGCAGGACAATTATTTTTTTTAATATGTATTTTTTTACCCATTAAGGAAAATGCTGAAACAAGATAAGAAAGGAATTCTTTGATAGCCTCTCCAGAATGTGGTGATGCAGAAATAAAGCCGCTGAAGGTATCTATAGAAACGTGTATATATTTGGTTTTTCCAAATTCAGAAAAATGAGTAACATCCATTTGCCAAAACTGATTGGACAGTAATCCTCTGGGGTTAACTCCCAAGTGTTGAATGGGGAGGAAGACAG